>NC_134710.1:227333391-227553391 GCF_043290135.1 Rhipicephalus microplus
TGAAAAAGAGTAATTGTCTTGAAATTATGGAAAACAATACGCACGACAAATAAAATACGTGAGAACTGCCATAGCCACAAGAACAATGACTAGCCAAATCCACGTCCCCCCCCCCCCCTTCGCCGCCTATAATTCCCATAGTAGCTACACAGCCACAGCCCCAGAGTTGCCCCGAGCAAATTTTGTGAAATATGTTATGGTCACACAAAAAAGTTTTTCTATAGCCGCATGTTCTGAATCACCAACAGTTTGTTTTTTAATTTGCGTGGTTCTTTCTATCTGTCATCCTTGTTTTATTTTTTTATAACAGCGGGGAACGTTTCATAGCGGCGGGCTTGCGCCATGAATGTTAGACAATCCCCACAACTCGCCACTGGACTTCTGAAACTGGAGAAGTCCGTGAACAAAAACATGTGTCACAGGAAACGGAAGAAAGATAGATAGAGAGAGGGAAAGGAAGAAATAGAGAGAAATAAAAAAAGAAAGAAAAAGAAATAGAAACTCCGTTGAGGACATTTGGTTGGGAGAGCAGGAGGAATATGTGTATACGCATCGTTTTCACCAGTGCAGACAATGTCTGCCATTGTGATGCACCAGCATCGCTGTATAACCAGCCTTCGCGGCTTTAAGCCAATGATGCTACATCATTTTTTTTCACGTGCTCAACACTTTAGGTGTACCGCTTCTCGTCAATTCATAGATCTCAGATGGCGTGGTCACGCTCACAATCAAGCGCTCAATGCAGGCCTAAAACATGACTATAAATGCTAAAAACCATGTTAAAATAAACGAGAAAAGTCTAAAGTAACCTAGTTAGCTGCAATAACCGCAAAAAATTGGAAAAATTGGGGGACCCTTAAGCTTCACCTTTAAGAGTTGAACGTGATAGCGAAATCCGGCCCCCTAGTGCGCCCTTCAACCGCTATGTGTATACTTATTAATATGTGTTGTTACACACACACACACACACACACACACACACACACACACACACACACACACACACACACACGCACACGCAGACACACACACGCACACACACTTACATAAGCGCGCACGCGCAAGTGCGAGGGTTTGAGGGCACACAGACACACACGCACACGTGCGCGCGCGCACGAACAGAGGTTTTTGATCTAATGCAAGAGTCGCATGGCCTCCAAGATACACAACGTGCACTCGCCATCTTGGAGGCAAGGTCATAAAGCATAGAGTTTCATATAATAATACCTAGAGGGGAATCTGGCGCTAGTGTCTACGCGGGCTCTTTCAGCGACGTTTGTACCCCCATGGAAATTATGGGAAGTACAAGCTTCATGATTTGATTGATTGATATGTGGGATTTAACGTCCCAAAATCACCATATGATTATGAGAGACGCCGTAGTGGAGGGCTTTGGAAATTTCGACCACCTGGGGTCCTTAAACGTGCATCCAAATCTAAGCACACGGGCCTACAGGGTAAGTACAGGCTGCGGATCTACTTCACATGGATTACGTTCTTGAGATTCACAACGCCTCTTTTCCGAGTGTGAAACAAAGTGATATGAAGTTTTATCTAATTGAAGCTTGCTTCAACTATTTGTACGTAAATTTTATTGCAAAAAATTTTGTTATCAGGCGGCAAAAGTGAAACCTGGGCCAATTCAACCATCAGGACATACATCGCTCTGCCATTGTGTTCCAGATTTGGCATCAAGATGTAATAAACAATTTTATTTCAACACTCTAATATAAACATGCCTGTTTTTCTCTCGAAAGTATAGTATCTATTTATGGAAATAACAATACAGTATTAACTGAGAAACACTTATCATTTCGTCTTCGGCGACGCTAGGTGCGTCAGTCCTAGTGGTCTGCCCTTAACGCACCTCTGGTTTTGTTGTGAAGTCGAGTCAGCGGAGCGTGACGGTGCGTCTAATTAGCTTAGTCATCACTTTCCAGGAGATTTAAAACGAATTTAGGCAAGACGCGCTCGTGAAAGAACATGAACTTGAGGCAATATCCTGCACTGGCATGAGACGCTACATCTATGCGCAGCGGTGAGTGGACGACGCTTCGTTTAAACTGTCAAAGACGACTCGTAAAGCTCCAACGTTGCAGCACATCAGGAGATCTAGTGGTCGTCAGCCTCTTCGAACAACAAAGTCACTCTTTCAGCCTTTTTTACCGCACCCTACTACCCGGGCAGCGCGAAGAACGAAACGGAAACTGCAGAAAAAAGTCCGCAGACAGTTCACTAGCTAACCGTATCTAATCCTAAGCCTGTACCTCCCATAATTCCCATGAAGGTACTCGATCGCAGTGCAACATTCCTCTCTAGCTATTGTTTCATGAAAATATATGCCATAAATACTTACACAATACCTCACAGATGGCAGCAAATTATCTAGTGTTCGCTGTCTGCTTGATCAACGCCTCTGGAAAGGCATATCTTTTCTGCTAGATGGACATAGTTGTCCATTTTTAGAGCTGTTTGAGAAGTTGCTGTGCGTTTTTAGCGGCAATGGCTGCACTACAACTGCACTATCCCGGCCTTTTCCGACGTAGTTTGATGGCCTCCTGAATGTGCCTATACAAATCGCCAGGCTCGCGTTCGTCGTGACACCTGTCGAACAAAATGCGTTGAGCTCGGGTTCGATCCTCAATAGAACCGAAAATTTTGCTTCTTTCTTGATTTTTGGCTCATGGACGATTTTTCGCCCAAAACCAACGGTAACGACGCCGACGGTGGAATTTTCGCGACACGAGCTCTTTAACGCTATCGCGTTAATAATTAGCTTGAAATTCCGAAAAATGCTTCGGACACATGTAGTTGACTCTTGCGCAGTGCAAGAGAGGCCGCAGCCACCTCGCAGAGTGCGCGATTGCTCCTCCCATCTGCACTTCAGCGGCGCATGGTTGCTACAGCTGAAGGGCGAAACAACCTGATGGAACCCGCTGCAGACAACACGTGCCTCAATTGCCTTAACAAGCAGGAAGCCAATTAAGAGCATAAAAAAGTAGTGCACATGTTGCACACCGAGTTTGCGAATCTCCCTAGCAAGATTTCACTCGTGCCGGAGAAACCGTCCATGCTTACCTGAAACATTAACGTAATAGACAGTTTGGTAAGCGGTGCAGTGGGTACTCTAAAGTGGGGATCAAAGCATGACTGAACTACGCCCTTCCTCAGGTTCCATAATAGTGGAGCTGCATTTGTTCTTGTTTTAGTGCGACAGCAATTATATAAACAGTCTCGTCTGGTTTTTGCCGTCGTCGTCGCCGCCGCGGGAGCCGCCATCATTTACGTACATGTATGTATATATATATATACGCGAAAGGATGCGCTATCCTCCTCTTTTTGCGGATCGAACATTGCATTTGCAGCCGGAGACGTCTGGGCGCACGCTTATCTCGTGACTGAACATTAGGGGGGGGGGGGGGAGGCTCATGTTAGCCGCGCTATCACGACAACAATCAGCGCACGGCTTGTGCCCCCACAGTAGGCGGCTGGAGCTTTTACAGGATGCGCTCTCATTACAAAAAACGGTGCCAAGAGCGTACCTGGAGCAGCCGTGTTCTCTTACACCAGCGTTTTGTAGACTTAAGTCTCTTACACCAGCGTTTTGTAGGCTGCCAGCCTCACTTCGTATATCAACGATGTCACTACGCATGAACCTTGTTGTGGTAATCGACACTGTGGCCGCGCCGCAGGAAGCTTGGTTACTTAGCAAGTGCATCTTTACTACAATTTTTATTGCTCCTAAAAATGCTAGCCTTCGTAGAACATTTGAATTTGTTGCTAGGGAGTTCATTGCTTCGCCTTGGCGAAACTGTGACTTTTTTCTTTAGCAGACACTTTTGCGAGCTTCTTCACATTTCTTTTTCACCGTCGTAGTTTTGACAATTTTAGAATTGTTATTCATGTCAGTTGTCACGGAAAATCATTATTGGTGAGTACATTTTTGAGTAATGAAAGATTGCATCTGCGTATGCATCCACATAGTGCTCTTCAGCAATGCTGGCAGTGATTCACAAAAAAAAAGAAAAAAGAAATGATTGAACACTGAAAGTGGGAGAGTAATAAAGTTAAGCTAAATATAAAAATATGAAAGACAAATATGTAGGTTTATAGGCTGCGAAACAGTTCACGATTGGCAACAAACCACTGGAGTATCAGGCATGTATACACTTTTTTCCAGAGGAGAGTACAGATTTTTTTTTTTTACAAAGCTCCTGTGGTACTTAACTTTTGAATTATTGCTTGATGACAATCGTTTATATTGGAATGTTGTAGAGCGCGATAATTTAAAGACAACCGTTTCTTTAGAAAACAGCGAAAAGTGACTTACTTAGAGACGTTCATTTTCGAATTTTAATTGAGATATCGAAGCTGATCGCGTCCAGCACACAGGAAATGCTACGCCTCTTGTAGCGTCAGACCACAATTTATTTTGACTATGAAGTAAAATTTTCTGAGTGGCTGACATTGCTACACCTGGTAAACACATTTTCCAAGAGGTAGACCGGTGATATCACCAAGCCATGTCCGTGGTCAATCAACATGCTGAATAATATTTTGGATGCGTTTGGGCTTGAGTGCGTTAGTTCTTAGTTGTCTATTGAGCCCAGTGCAGCGCTACGTTCTTCTGCACTTGCCAAATAAGATATCATGCTCCAAAAGACCTATTTCCAGTTTCTGTTGACAAAAGATGTCACAGCCGGGTGAGACCTATTAGCCCAAATAAAGACCAACGAACACAAAAAGACGAAAACACGCGTTTTTTTGTCTTCTTTCTTGTGTTCACTAGTTTTTATTTGTGCTATAATTTGTATAATCTGGCCATGCCCGACCAACTAGCTCCACATATAATTCTTTTAAAATATATCCCGCAACGATCTTGGGGCTTTCATTTTATGAAGAACGTTACATGTCAATTCCACGGCGAATTCAGCTAGTTATCACTCGCAAGTGCAATTAGCTATGATTAGAGTTTGGTGATCTGCAGTCAAGGAGATATAAAGTGGTTTAATTCTGCAAGCTTACGTCATCGGTCATGATGTTTTGCTGTACCTCACACTAAAGGGACATTGAACAAATACTTACAGATTTGGTTTTGCAGAATATTATAGGAATTTATTAGAGTGTCTTGATGCTATAGCGAGAAAAGCTGCCTTCGCTAGCATTGAAAAGTGACCTTATAGACGCATGCAGTTATGTTCTTCGCAGTACGGCAGCTTGGGCTAGTTGGTATGACATGACGATAGTTATAGTGCGATAACAGGACGACGACAAAGAGGTCCTTCTTGTCTCTTTGTCGTCGTTCTGTTCTCGCGCAATAACAATCGTTATGTTCTTATAACTATCGTTAAGTGCCTTTTCTTAACGACTTTTTCAAGAAGTGCATAGCGAGTACCGGTGTTCATTATGTGCTTGTTGATGTTATCTTCGTGCGGGATTCACGATATGCTGTGCCCAAGCATATGTTACCACCTTCAGCTACCACGATGTGTAAATAATTATCATGGGTGTCAGTCGTCAGACTCGTCACAATGGAGATGTACCACTAGGCATCAACGTTGGTGAATCCACGCCAAATGGTGCTGTAGCTGCAAACACCAATAGACGTTGTACGAGCTCACATGGATCAATGTACAATTCAACTAATTTTGTTAAGACACGTTTTCTTTTCGTGTTATACCAATTCTTATGACGAAGGGAGTGAGCCATGTCTTTTTTTTTGCATGTCTGACACATTCAAATTGAGTCGGCAGAATTTACGAGACTTTTGCTGCGTCTTTCAACCTATGTGCGCTGAATTATTATCTTTTGACTAATAGTAACGACCGCAGTATGTCAAGGCCACGAGCTCTTGCACACACTTAGCTTCGTCCTGGTGTAATGAACTCATATAGTTTTGCATACCGTTTCGCAACCTGTTTTAGAACGACGTACAAGCCGAGCACGTGCGAACGCCGTGCTAAAAAACCGCCAGGTCTGCACGCGCTGAACGCGCAGCACTGTGACAGCGAAAGCTAGAAGAGCGGCCCCTTCTTCTTCTTCTTCTTCTTCTTCTTCTTCTTCTTCTTCTTCTTCTTCTTCTTCTTCTTCTTCTTCTTCTTCTTCTTCTTCTTCTTCTTCTTCTTCTTCTTCTTCTTCTTCTTCTCCTCCTCCTCCTCCTCCTCCTCCTGGCTCTTACCCAACGCAGGGTATATAGCTGCTGCAAGCACATTTGTAGGGTATTCCCTACGTCACCAACCCTTCGTCATTCTTTGGAGAAGCGTGGTACCTGCTACACATTTGCAAGGAACTTTGAGAAAATTTTGTGTGCGGTGGCTGACGACAATGAAGAATTATGCCAGAAGCTTTTGTAATCCCCACAATTCCCCAAAGTGGTTATGCGCCACAGTTAACAGGTGAACAAGATCAAGCTTTTGTAACGGGTTGGAGCATTCGACGACCCACTCGTTGCGTAATACGCATTATCTGACATCTCCATGGCTGTTCCTTTTCTGTTCTATAACGCCTTATTACTTATAAAAACGTGCATGATTCTTTTGGCGACGCCAAGCCTGCCTGTAGGGCCAATTCACAAGGGAGTTCCAAGAACCGGTGCTGCTCAGTGGTAGAATACTGGGCTGGCACGTAGGGACCCGGGTTCGAATGCCTTTCCGTCGTTGGTGGTTTCTATTCGCAGCTTTTTTCGTATTTTGTACGATAGTGGTTACTGGAACCGGTGGTGGTGGCTGCGGACGTATACGGCGCACATGTGACCCGTGTGTCGATCTCATAACAGCTTTGGCTGTAACAATTTTCCTCTTTCGTTTCGGTGCGCCTCCTCCTATTTATGCGAAAAAGCAAACCCATTGAACGGGAAATCCTCCCGTCTACATACTTGTACATTTAAAACTTAAAGACATCCTAAGAATTCGCTTAATAATTGTTCCTTCTGTGTGCTACAAAATAATTTGGCGATCTTATTGATATTTACTGTAGTTATAGCTTTAAAACTCCCAAGTTTAAAGTACTGACACACGCCGAAACCTTAATATGTGTAATATAGTTATGCCGCCAGTTGTATCTGGTAAATGCGCTGGTAACCCGCTCGAAATCACATCACACTTTTACAAACCAGCGCACGCTTGTTGTTAGCTTGGCCCCATACGCAAACGATTTGCACCGATTTCAGCGAATGTTTCAGCGTCGTAAAATCTTCAAGTACACTTATGTACGTATATTTTCGCATCACCGAAGTGTGTTGGCAGGTGCGAGGTTCGCTTACAGCAACGATAAATATCGATGTTGAAAACAAACAGTGCGAATAAACACTCTTCCACAGGCACCACGTGATGCTTCGGGCGTCGTATAAAGTGTCTACGTTGCGACGGCGACTACCATCAATTTCTTTCAACCAAAGTTTATTTCATAAGCTGGTTCCCATGAACTCGACAGTAGGCACCTACGCTACCCTACCAACGCTAAAGGCCGACGATACCGTTCTGAATTCACTTCGCGGTATGCGAGGGCTCGCGTTCACAACTTTAAACCCCCGAAGCGTGTTTTACCTCGTTCGAGTTCAGATAATCACATATCAAAGCACAGGAGCACCGATATGCCGCAGTAGTCTGAACGATGTTTCGAGTCGGCCAACGATCGCACTCAGGACTGGGCCGCCGGTAGGCATTTGATTGATTTACCGGCGTCGTTATAACTCAGCACGAAATCGAGTCCCACTGGTAGCAGTCGCAGTCATTCGCCGTGTCGTAGACGTATACTGGATGTCGAAGCGGTCATTCAGGAACGTTTGAAGTAGTATCCGTGCTTGCGCCCAGTACTCAGCGGTTCCTTGGAAGCGACGGCCATTATATAGGCATAGCGTTCGGAGGAATGGTGGCCTCTGGTTGGTTGGCGCCGCCGTACGCGTGGTGACGTATAGGCAAAAATATCAAGCATCGCTTGATTCCCCGCGCCTGGTCGCGTACGCTCTCCGAGGCGGACGCCAAAAGGCGCATTTGACGCTTTTTATGCGTAGTAAATTATACGCTTGCCAGTAGTTGCGCCTTTAGAAGTATTGCGTTTAATGTGTTCGGGCAGCAGTGCCTTTAGTGTATATTGTGGACGGCTAAGGTAAGGGCTTGTGTGTCGCGGAAGCCCTCTCTTTTCTGGTCGGGCGCCGCTAATCAGGTGTCGGTGGCCTAGGCGGCAGTGGAACTGTCAGTTGTCGTCTTTCTTCTGTCTGTCCTTCCCCGTAAGACGGCGTCCCAAAGCTCCAGTGAAGTGGAGTGGGCTAAAAAGCTTTCTTAAAGGGACTATAATTATAACTGTGAGCTCAACGTTGATTGTTGAAATAACGGTATAAAAATCCTCGTAGTGTTACTTTTGAGCCAAGGAAGTGCTTATTTTGAAACTAAATCACGTTTTAGAGGTCCGTGTTGCGACAAAGAAGAGAGCGTCACTCACGTTGGCCTGGTTGAACACTTCCTTCTTCCCTTTTTTACGTGCTCACGCGCAGCCCCCCCCCCCCCCCCCCCCCCCCACTCGCTTCGTATACCGCGCCTTGTGCCCAGCAAATGGTTTCGCGCCACCGTTTTTCCGCGGTAGATTCAACATTCTCCCATGCCACGGAGTGCTTGCATGCATCCAGTATACAGTAGATGCATATTTGCCGTACGCGAGACTTGATTCCGTCTGGGTAAGCCAGTTCGAAATGCTACTTAGAAACCACGCTGCCGAGTTTCGCTTGTAACGTTGGCAGGTTGTCGACTTTGCCATGAAGCGCAGGTGCGACGAAGATGAGAAGAATGCAGCGGAAGCAAATAGTCCTTCTTCCTTCGTTTGCACAATCGGAGAAGCAGCTCCCTTTCACACATCACCCAACTTCGCAATTCATGGTCGGGAGAAACAGGCCAACTGCTGCGAGATCCTGATGGTGCACCTGGACGCGTTTGTTGGTTGTAGGAGGTGTGATCCTGTCAGTGCCCATGCATCTTCGATGTCTTTGTAGAGTTGCATTAGAGAATGGTGATTCTGTCATGCCTCGATGGTATTGAGACGTCAATAAGAAGCAACGTGGAATGCAGAAGTCCGCCAATCTATCTTAAGTAAAAAACAAAAGCTTAGCAATCTATGACGTCAGCCACACATCCAGGAGCTAGATTTAAGACGCAAATTAAAGAAAAACAGGTTTATCCCACGTAAAATGTACGTGAATCAATGAAATGCGAAGCAGGAATGAGGAAGGTTGATATGACATTTTAAAATCAGCACATTACGAGGCCGACGTAAATTACGCCGTACATGACTTCTATGTATTGATTGTCATGTTGTAACGTGTCATTTACCCTCGTCGTCTATTGACGTCACGTGCTACCAAATTTTTTATATGTGGAGCTAGCAAAACGGCCGCGAGCGTGCTATGAGCGTAGCATGTAGTCATGCTTTACATGGCACGCGTATAATGACGTGTCATTTACCTTCTTCATCCATTCAAGTCACGTGATATCAAATTTGGTATATGTGGATCAACTGGAAATGCCACGAGCACGCTATATATTTATTAGCGTATAGCATTTAGTTTTGTTTTCCATGCCACGCGTATCATGATTATATTGTTTGGACGTCTCATTTACTTTCGTCATCCATTCACGTCATGTGATACCAAATATGGTATCATGTGGCGCAAGCGAAATGGATGCGAGCACGGTATGAGCGTAGCATGTAGTTTTGTTTTACATGACACGCGTATCGTGATTGCAATGTTTGGACGTCTCATTTACTTTCGTTGTCCATTCACGTCACGTGATACCAAATACGGCACATGTAAAGCTAGAGAAACGGCCGCGAGTGCGCTATGAGCGGAGTATGTAGTCATGCTTTACATGGCACGATTATCATGTTTGGACGTGTCATTTACCTTGCTCATCTATTCACGTCACGTAATAATAAACTTGGTATATGGGAAGCTACCGAAACGACCACGATAGCGCTATGAGCGCAGAATGTATAGTCATGTTTTACATGACACGTATGTCATGAGTATCATGTTTGGACGTGTCATTTACCTTCCCCGTCTATTCACGTCACGTAATAATAAATTTGGTATAAGTGAAGCTAGTAAAACGTCCGCGAGCGCTGAGCATAGCATGTAGTCATGTTTTACATGACACGCATGTCATTATTATCATGTTTGCACGTGTCATTTACCTTCGCCGCCCCTTCGCGTCACGTAATGCAAAATTTGGTATATGAGAAGCTAGTGAGACGGCCGCGAGCGCATCATGAGCGTGGCATGTAGTCATATTCTTACATGCCACGCATGACCCGCCGCTATGGTCTAGTGGCTAAGGCACTCGGCTGCTGCCCGCAGGTAGTGGAATCGAATTCCGGCGGCGGCGGCTTCATTTTCGATGGAGGTGAAAATGCCGTTGCCCGTGTGCTCAGATTAGGGTGCACGTTAAAAAACCCTAGGTGGTCGACATTTCCGTACTCCCTCCACTACGGCGTCTCTCATAACCATATGATGGTTTTGGTATGTTAAATCCCACACATCAATTACATGATACGCATTTCATGATTATCATGTTTGCACCAGTCATATATCTTCATAATTAAGTGACGTCCCGTAACACCATATTTGGTATATGTGAAGCTAGCGAAACGACTGCGAGTGCTCCGTGAGTGTGGCGTGTAGTCCTGACTTACATAACATTATTGTCATGATTTACACGTTAGGGTCTGTCACTTATGTTAGCCATGCATTCAAGTCATACCAAACCAGTTTTACCATATGTCATGTGGACGAAAGCACCGCAAGAGCAGCAACACCCTGAAGCGTAAATCATGGCAGTCATTACATACATGTAATGATTTTAATGATATGACTAGTCCTTTGTGCTCATCATATACTCATGTTACGTCGTACCAATTTTGGGATCGCTGCGATTAACGAAATGGCCAGGAGAACTAAAAGTCGTAGGCTTCTAGATAGATAGATAGATAGATAGATAGATAGATAGATAGATAGATAGATAGATAGATAGATAGATAGATAGATAGATAGATAGATAGATAGATAGATAGATAGATAGATAGATAGATAGATAGATTCAAACTCGCCGAAGTTCACTAAAACATGCTTGGCATTCAAGATGTGAAAATTTCATATTACTTTTCTCTCCTAGGGACGAGCCTATGATTGCCCATTTAAAGACAAAATAGTTTGCAATAATTTTTTATCAATCCAAAGTGAGTTCACGCTTCACTACACTGTCCGTTTCAATCTTGCGCGATAAAAATGAGCTTACTAAAGACAGGCCCCAGCAATAACACCAACAGTCACGACACCACTGAAGTACATCCGCGTCAGGCGTTCTAACGCTATGATCTTCGAACACCCATGTCACTGTATGCCCCATGTTTCTCGTTATCACGACCATAGGAATCATGTTCTCTTTCGAGAACATGATTCCTAAACTTTTTTAAGACTTTGAACCTTTTTAGGTAAGTTTCGCAAACAGATTAGCGATGGACGACCCGTCCTTGTACGTGTCGGCATTGCAGCAGCGTCACGAATGGAGAATACTACGGCGCCACACACACACACACACACACACACACACACACACACAAGGAGCGAAAATAAAATGGCAGATCCCACGTACAGTGCGAATGTCACTTTAAAATCCGCACAACGGTACGAGGTGGAGGTAAATTTTGCCGTGCATGATTTCCATGTCATCATTATCATGTTGGGACGAGTCATTTACCTTCGTCATCTATTCACGTCACCTGATACTAAAGTGACATATGTAGAGCTAGCAAAACGGTCGCGAGCGTGCTATGAGCGTATATAGCATGCAGTCAAGTTTTACAATACACGCTATGCACGTCACGCAATGCCAAGTTTGGTATATGTTGAGCTATATACCAAAACGGCTTCGAGCGCGCTATGAGCGTAGCACGTAGTCATGTTTTCCATTACATGTATAACATGATAACATGTTTGTACAAGTCATTTACATTTATCGTTCATTCACGTTACGTAATACCAAATTTAATATTTCTGGAACTAGTGACACGGCCGCGAGCACGCTATGAGCGTAGCATGTAGTGATGCTTTACTTGACATGCATATCATGATTATGATGGTTGCACCAGTCATATACCTTAGTCATTAATTGACGTCACGTAATACCAAATTTGGTATATGTGAAGATAGCGAAGCAGCGGCGTGAGCGTCATGAAGGGCCCAATATACTCCGACGTAACGTTTACACACGCGCCTGCTGGGCGCAGCGGTATATATACTTTACCAAAACGCGAGCGCTCTATAGACCCTTTCACTGTATACAAACACAGGCCCTTGATGACATCCGGTTTCTTCCATCGATGTGCCTTAATAGCATCTGTGGGCAAGCAGAGCGTTAAAAATAGCCTGCTGATTTTCTACAGTTCCTTTCCTTTTTTGACAAAATATATTCAAATGATTGTTCTTTCGAGCTACATAAAAAGTAGAAGATATTCGCTTGAACTTTAGGCACGTTTCTTTTATATGAAAAACAAAAGAGAGCTTTCCCTTGTTCATCAAAGACAAGAAACTTGAAAATGTGCTTTTAGTTCGACGTTAGAAGCTGGTAAATGAGGTGACCGGAATTTTTTTGGGTACAACGCTTGCAGTATTGAAACCGTCTAATATATGACGCCAGGCGCGATCGGTGCGACCAGTGTCCGTCGGCGGGGCCCGGCGGGGCCCGGCGGAAACCGGCGCGAAATGTGGCATGCTGCATTTCGCGACGACGACGTTACCCGGACAGCACTGCGTCTGCCGCTCTTCGTGACGGAGGGACACCGGGCGTGCTCAAACGCGCATGCGTCAAAGAAACGCAGCGCGGCGCGCGTAAATCGGCGCTTGGCGTGGCATCGCCGGCGTGACGCGACGAAACGAACGCCGGCGCGCACGCACGCAGGGTCACGTCGAAATGTATTGGTGCCTTCAGTGTGGCATGTAGGCATGTCCTTACATGACACGCATCTCATAATTATCATGTTGGCACTAGTCACATACCCTCGTCAACCGTTCACGTGACGTAATACCTAATTTGGCATATGTGAAGCAAGCAAAACAGCCGCGAACGCATCATGAGCGTGGCATGTAGTCATGTTGTTACATAACATGCATGTATTGGTTATTATGTTTGAACGAGTCATTTACCTATGTCGTCCGTTTGCGTCACGTAATACCAAATTTTGTACATGTGAAGCTAGCGAAACAGCTTCGAGCGCATCATGAGCGTAGCATGTAATCATGTTGTTACACGAGAAGCATCTCATGATTATGATGCTTGCACCAGTCACTTACCTTCGTCATCCATTCACGTCCCGTAATACCAAACTTGGTATATGTGAAGCTAGTGAAACGGCCACGAGCGCATCATGAGCGTGGCATGTAGTCATGTTGTTGCAACACGCATCTCATGATTATCATAGTTGCACCAGTCACATACCTTCGTCATCTATTCACGTCCCGCAATACCAAAATAGGTATATGTGATGTTAGCGAAAAGGCCGAAATATTGGTATCGAGAACCAGGAGCCAGGAGAGCGAAAAGTCGTAGGTGCATAGATAGATAGATAGATAGATAGATAGATAGATAGATAGATAGATAGATAGATAGATAGATAGATAGATAGATAGATAGATAGATAGATAGATAGATAGATAGATAGATAGATAGATAGATAGATAGATACGCTCAATGTCGCCGACGTTCGCTAAGAAATGCTTCGCATTTAATACACTACGCGTATTGCAAATCAGTAATCGAAATTGCTGTAGCGCCATCTGAAAACTATATTCGCTGTTTTCAATCTAAAGTGTTTCTATCGGCGCTCTGCAGGTGCCGCTATGCTTCACGGAGTCGAAGCTACTTTTTTCGGATTACGCTGCAAGGCGCGAGTATGAAGCAAGATATTAGCGCTAATCAGGTTACGTTTCCTCGTCAATTTGAATTTATGGCCAAATAAATGGACAAGCGAGAGCTACCTGTTTTTTTTGTTTTGTTTTCAACGTTTTTTTGGCAATGGAACATGACAGTGCTTGCGAGTGCAGATTTTGTATTTGCTTTTTGAGTTCTATAATACTCAGCCAACCAGTCTTGTCGAGTGGGCACTCCTGAATTGAAATGAATCCAGAATCATTCCACATTTTCGAGACCCCGGAACGAAATGGAAATTCAATGGCGACAAAGCTTGGAGGAAATGGCAATTGGATTGAGTGCATTTTCCAAGGAATGGAATGGAACTTTGAATGGAATCACGTCTTTTTCCAAAAAAAAAAAAAAGAGCGCATCTTCGTGGACATTCTGTTTTTCAAACTTCATACATTAGTAAGCCTAACTCCCGAATTCAACAATAGACCAGAAATTAAAAAGGCTTGGTTGATTACAAGCGTCGTACATTTATAAGAAACGCACTTACTATAATTCTGTCCTTTTACTGTGCCACTCCGAAGTTTTTCTTTATTATTCACGTAACCAGGGCTCTATGTCATGGTATTCGTCTTGCGGAACAATACGGTTAAGACATACGCTCCTTACGGTTTGTGATTTTTCCCCCTCGGTGGCACTTCAGCTGCCTGCTGTCTCCCCATCCTTCACTTCGTAGAAGGTATTTTGCGAAAAAAAAAAAAAAACGGACAAGAAGGAAGAGAGCATAGACAGGCGCAGACTAACCACTGAATTTTATTTTCATAAAAACGCACATATAAAGGGAAGTCGAAGACACGTGGTGATGATTACAGGTTGGTGGTTATATAATATATCTTGAGTTTATGAAGCTTCACCACTGGCCTCGTCACACATACGTCCCCGGACTTATGTATGAAAAGGCCTCAACGATCTCTCTCGTGGTTCTATCTTTCAACCTGGACAACACTTTCATTTCATCTTTGGTTTAATTCTGCCAGTATTGCAAGGATTTTCATCCTTACTAAATGTCATTCTTTACTAAATGTCATCCTTTACTAAATGAAACGGCCTAACGAACGAATAGTAACGAACAGGGTGTGCAAGAACTGAGGATGTCCAGATGTCGGAAACAAGATGCATTTCTGAGGTGTTCATGCGGCCGAGCGGTAACGAAGAGCGTTCACTGCGTGAGCTCTCGAGAAAGAGAAACGAAGCGCACGTGCCGAGAGTGACATACGCCTTCTTGCGCCGTCTAGTGAGCAGTGTTGGAATCACCATAGAGACAATAGATTGAGAGGCGGTCCTCCATTTAGAGAGCATTTTTTATATCATCAAAGAAGTGTACACGCCACCGTCGGACAAGGCGTCAGTGTAAGAAGCTTGCCGAGCAAACCCTGAAAAGTAAGGGAGGAATGAGACAATTCCAGACTCTCTAATAGGCATCTGCCACCAACAAGAGATCAATAAATCCCTGACCATTTCCGGCGTAAAGACTGTTTAGGTCGCCATTTGAAGATTTTTGTTCCGAAAGTGGCCTGTCGTGAAGGCGGGCAAGATGGCTGCTAGCAACAGTGTGTGTGCCACAATGTCGCGAGGACAGTGGAAAAAAACAAGTTCAATAGTTTCATCACTACCGTGGTAACTGAAAGTCGTGCTTAATTCATGCCGATTCAAAAGGCAAAGTATTTCGTGAAGGCGGCATGAAGCCACAATAATAATATCTCCATGGGGTTTACCATCCCAAAACCACGATATATGATCATGAGGGACGCCGTATTGGAGGACTCCTGAAATTTTGACCATCTGGCGTTCTTTAACGCGCTCTGACATAGCGCAGAACACACCCAATCATTTCCCCTCCATTGAAATGCGACTGCCACATCCAGGATCGAACTCGTGACCTTCGGGCATAGCATCCGAGCATCGTAATCGGTAGACCACCGTGGCGAATGGCGAAAAGCCACAATCGGCCAATAAGGGCTCGGTGAAAACGTGCCCTCTGCAAAATTTCCGTATTCTACCAAGGATGCTATCCCTTTGTTTGGAAGCTCACGAACCTTTTTCTGCGCTTCTGTGTCAAGATAAAGGATGGCGCTGGCTTCTTTGCGATTTTGCCGCTAGTCCTAACGCCTCTCGGTGGGCTCCCCTATAGTTAACATCGAAACACGCCAAGACCTCTGGTTTTCAGCGCAGAATCACACCCACAAATGTTTGTATTATCACAGTAATAACTTTTCCGATTCCTCAGAGCACTTCACATTTATCATTGTCCCAAAGTGCGCTGCGATTCATTAGTGCTCCATTTCGCTTTCCTTTCATCTGAAATTTGTCTCGGCGTTTGTTCCAGCGGAATCAAATTTCAATAGCACATCGACGAAGCCGGACTTTGAGCGTTAAATAGATGGAAGGCTTCACGAAGCAGAGTCTTTAAGCACGTTTTCTTCTTGTATCAATCATCTAGCGTCGCCGCGTTAGCCGAAATGACTCATCAGCAGCTGCGTGTAGTCCCCGAAGCCATCAACAGCTGTGTGTAGCTTATTTCGCCTGAGCGCCAAGGAAAAAGCAAAAGCTCGCAAACACGGATGTGCGCACAACGACCTGACATCCGGTTAGCGTATACTTGTTTGCACTTCAAATGGCAGCTGAATCAGATGTTTGCGTATGCGCTAAGTTTAAATCAAAGCTGCGTCATAAGTAATCGTTCTCAAATTAATGAGGCTCAACAATAGAAAGGAACATGTGCTATCTTAATTTGCTTTATCCTTTGTTCCTTTTGCGTGCACCGGGAGGCATACAGAAGAAAGAAAGCTATAGAATTCGGCGAGGCAGATCAGTGTTATGGTGAAGTAGGTTGCGGGTTTTATTACCCTATATACAGCTTGCGGGGAAATATAAAAAAACGCAATGAGTACGTCATTGATGTACAGGCTAAAGCATCGAAGCTGCTCAACGTTGCGTTGAGCCTATTTTTACGGCATTTCACATAACCTCTGTTTTGATTCGACGCGTTGAACACGTTTAAAAAAATATGGCTGTTGTGCTTGTCGTCCAGCTATGTAAATCTGCTGCTACTTCAAAGGAACCTGTCGATCAACAATCGGTTTTGACCAATAGTGTTACCTCCGAAATCTGCAGAATGTCGGAGTGCATGTCTTTTGTGTGGAGCTTGAGCTGGTGTTTATATAGCGCGCGTATAGGCGTTTCAATCGCTCCTGGCTGTGCGTGCATCTTTAGTATACGAGTCATTCGTACAACATACTTTACGGACAAGCTCGCAGTGACGATTGCGCACCAGGACATGTCTAAACGCTCATTCATTTTTTGACGGGGTTTTAAAACAAGCAAACTCAACAGATTGAGATTACACGCTGTAAAAGCAGAGATTACTGTCGGTGCCTTCAGGGGTGGCGCTTGAATGGAAGGGTCTATATAAAAAAAGTGCATGTAATAGGCGGATATCAAAGTTAGCCAGAAAATAGGGAGGCAGCCAGCTCACCTTCGAGTAGCCGCATAATTCAGTTCTAGGCCACTGAAAGACAACCTTTCAGTTAATCACCAGAAACAGGCTGAGTAGGAAACAAATACGTGCACTCATTATAAAGAAGTAAAAGCGATCAATTACAATCACAGTTCTGACTATAAAAATGTAAAATACTCACGCTTACCGGTCACTGCACTGAAATAGTAATTAAGAAGTTATTAATGGGCAACTGAAAATACGTTACCAAAGTCCTAACACTTGATAACACTGCCCTGATAAAATAAAAATGGCAGCATACCCACGGGGTGAATGATGGAGAGTGGGGTGAAGCATCCGTCCGTTCATTCGTTTTTGCTTCCGTCCGTCCATGCGTCCGTCTGTGTGACCGTCCATGCGTCCATCCACCCGGCCGTGCGTGCGTCTGTTCGTGCGTCCGCATGTCCATCCGTGCGTCCGTCCCTGCGTTCGTCCATGCATCCGCCCCTGCGTCCGTTCATGCGTCAATCCGTCCGTGCAGTCGTCCATGCGTCCATCCATGCATCTGTCTGTCTGTCCGTTCGTCCATCTAGTCAACACTCTAAGCACCACCATCTCGCATCTTTCATCATATATTCCGCATATAGAAGCACCACCATCCAGCGGACATTCCAAGGACTAAACGAGAGGTGGCACACGCACACTTTCTTACGACTTGCACTTCGTGTCTACTTCCCACCTTTAACCACCTATAGTTCATGGTATATACTAGTTCACTGTATCCATGGCACTGCGGCCCTACGCATGCTAAACCTTTCTAAAACCAAGGAGGTTATGCCTAGCGAGTAGAACGTAGCAACCCTTTTTTGTCAGATAGTGCTCAATGTACATGCCAATGGCTGCTAATGTGGAATGAGAGACAGGAGAATTCGGCTTTTCCTTCGTGTCTACTTCCCACATTTAACCACCTCGAGTTCATGGTATGTACTAGTTCACTGTAATTATGGCACTGCGACCCAACGCTCGCTAAACCTTTTTGAAACCAAGGCGGTTACGCCCAGCGAGTATAACGTACGTAGCAACTCTTTCTTGTCAGATAGTGCTCAATGTACATGTCAATGGCTGCTAATGGGGAATTAGAGACATGAGAATTTGGCTTTTAGTGAACGCGCACGCTGCGAATTTTTTTATTGTTCAACAACGCACAGGGGAAATCTCCCACCGGCACCACCTTTCAGGTCAAAACGTAAGACTGATTACGCACTACAACCAGGTGTTCTTTGCTACGACTACGACGAGGGACGAACGGGTGCCGCTGTAAGGAGCTTCGCCCCTCGAAAGAATCAGAGCATATCCGCGGAGTAAATGATGATGCGTGGGCGCAGCGTCCGTGCGTCCATCCAAGCGTCCGTACGTCTGTCCATGCGTCTATCCATTCGTACATCCACGCGTCCGTCCATCTGTCCGTCCGTCTTCTTGTCCGTCTGCCCATGGGTCCATCTAGTGAACACTCCAAGTACCGCCATCTCGCATCCACTGTGGCACACACCCGCTCCTCGCGTCCATCCATCCGTCCGTCCGTCCACGCGTCCGTTCGTGCGTCCATCTAGTGAACACTCCAAGTACCGCAATCTCCCATCTCGCATCCCGGTGGCTACGTACGACAACGACGCAGGATGGACAGACCCATGCCTTAAGGAGCTTCGCCCCTAAAATAGCATAAAGAGCTTCCTTGCACCAATCTGTTGGTTCTCTGCAAACCTATTGCTTTGTGTGTACCCTCGCTAAAAATTTACCTAAAAAACATTTTGAAAACCTCTTTTGTTTTTGTTTTTCATCAGAATACCACAGCCACACTAAAAATTCACTCGCTTTGACGCAGGAGGTGAGGGCGGCGTTGAAGCACCCCAACACATTTAGCGGAAACTAGCGAACAAAGTTCGACAGCTATCCAACAGCAATATAAGGGATCAGAGTTTAGACTTCGGGTCTTGTGACATGGCGGCATTCGTGCCTTTTGGAAACATGAAACCGCGGCGACATGGCGAATGTGGTGTCCACGATAGAGGCCGCGCTGAAGTATGCCGTTAAGGTGTAAAAACAAGCATTGAGCCCTGTTGTCTGCTTGAACATAGGCATCCGTGAGCCATGTCTACGCGAGATCAAATGCGCTATGTTGTGTCGTCTTTGCCGCTTGCATCGCCAACGAAAACGCTGTACACACATTATTGGTTGCTGTAAAGTGTAATAAAATAACAGTAAAAGCTACCTCAGTAAAAAAAAAGGGGGGGTAGGGGTGTTGATAAGTTATAAGTTCTAGCTAGAGTTGTTGATTGAAAGTAATTGCACTTTCTTTGTGACACACACGTTTGCAACAAATAAGGATCAGGTTCATTCTCTGCATCGATTCATCATCATCATCATCAGCCTGACTACGTCCACTGCAGGACAAAGGCCTCTCCCATGTTCCGCCAGTTAACCCGGTCCTGTGCTTGCTGCTGCCAATTTATACCCGCAAACTTCTTAATCTCATCTGCCCACCTAACCTTCTGTCTCCCCCTAACCCGCTTCCCTTCTCTGGGAATCCAGTCAGTTACCCTTAATGACCAGCGGTTATCCTGTCTACGCGCTACATGCCCTGCCCATGTCCTTTTCTTCTTCTTGATTTCAGCTATGATATCCTTAACCCCCGTTTGTTCCCTAATCCACTCTGCTCTCTTCTTGTCTCTTAAGGTTACACCTACCATTTTTCTTTCCATTGCTAGCTGCGTCGTCCTCAATTTAAGCTGAACCCTCTTTGTAAGTCTCCAGGTTTCTGCTCCGTAGCTAAGTACCGTAGCATCGAGTACGTAGCATCGATTAGTTTCTAGCTTTATGCCAAAATTTGTAATGCTTAGGAGTCGTATAAAATACGTATGTAACATATATAGATGCAGTTACATTCACAAGCCTAAAAATCGGAGGGGGCCTAAATTAGTCTCTATAGTTCCCACCTACAACATTCTCAACTATGGTAGTCTTCAGTATACTTGCAAATGTAAACTACTAAGTCATGCCCTTAAAATAAAAGTGTTAACATGCACTACTCAGCATGTACTTTCATGAAACAGGTGTTTGCTAATCAGTATGCTTCATTTATTTTAGAATGTGTGTTCTCGACCTTCGGGTGGTAATAGACCCCTCAATGCGACCCATTGACCTTAACGTTTAAAAAACGCTGTGGTAAGCCATTTCAACGACTCTACAACGTTACAACTTATAATAGGTAACAACGCAGAACCACTTCTTTACTGAAATTTCATTACTTAAGAGCACAGTAGCTGAACAGGGTCACTTAAAAAACCAAACGGGACAAAAAACACAGACATACAGTTTTTTTTTTCTTTTTACTCGGGTTCTTAAATGAAATCCTTCCGTCCGTGTACGTGCTGCGTTCAAATGCCAAAACATGGGTGACGTAAAGAGACAGCAGGTGCACAGGACAGGCTGTACATTTCAAAATGTTTTCGTCTCTTCGAGCTTTCACAACCATTACGGCTACTGTGGCACTTCGCAAGGCGAGCTAAGTGCCTCTGCATGCTCTGAAGCACTTGAATAGTTGACTAGCATGTTTTGGAAAGTACGGGAGAGCTTCCATACTTCTAGACACGATGATCATGAGCGCAATTTTGCCAGTTAGTGAAACCTGTCGTGCCTTTTTTACGATTGGGCTTCACATATCTGGAACGTTCACCGTCACCATCGACCTTCCAGTTGTTACAACTGGAAGTGCGTTTTTCTGCCCCCAACGATAATTAAAAGTGGTGTGCCCACATTTGCTTTAAGGAAGCAACTCTGGAGTGTTTACGCACTTTCTGTTCCAGCTTAGTTCACAATTAAAAGAATAGCCCGGGGATTTCTTCTTCTAGACTGCGCCCTACGTTCCCGCACAAGATGGCCACTACGGTTCACGTCATTTCAGTGTCGCGCCTACGAAGAAAGCGCCCCACTTGCTTCACCTTTCGTTGAGCCGAAAATCATCTCGCCTTCTTTTAGATGCGAAGCAGCTCTTTGGCTAGCCTGTGTAACGCTGTCCCTCCGTACACCCCCACTGCGCATGCTCGCCTCTCGTGCCGGCCCAGGAAAACACCCGCAAAACTGTCGCTCCTCTCTCCCTCTCTTGACTTGCAAGGTCAACGCGCGCAGCGTTTGTTAGTAATACCATCTTGCATTGGTGTTTAGGGACAGTGACTTTAGGGAAAATAGACTTTAAACGGGTAGAAATAACCAGGAGCAGGCTAACTGATTGGTGGCTACAATCGAGGCGCGAGTGAAATCCAATCCTTAAAGACACAGTGATAGTACTTAACTTTATGGTTAGGTGGCGTGAGCCACCACGCGATGTAAAAGGCACAGCCGGATCCATCCATCCATCCATCCATCCATCCATCCATCCATCCATCCATCCATCCATCCATCCATCCATCCATCCATCCATCTTTGACTGCTCGTTTCGGAGTGCTCTAGAGCGTTCTCCTGAGAGAAAGAGACCGAGGAAAGAAAAACGACGCCGCCTCACCCTCTCGAGAAAGAAAGAGCGCTCTAGAGCACTCCGAATCGACCAGTCAAAGATGGCAAAAAAAATTAGGTGACCTAAAGCTTCGCCTTCAGGAGTTGAACGCGGTAGCAACATCCTGTTCGTAGTGCGTACTTCAAACACTTAGTGCATGAAACCTTTGCGAATGTGCTATGCACCCAGTACGTGACCTCAAGAAAATAGGCGAAGTAGCGTGTGTGCCTTTTGTAGTGGGATACCGGCTTTTAACCACGGAGTCTTTATGATAACCACATAGTCTGACGCCCGTTGGCAATGGACGCTTGCCCACGCATCATTGCTGCAATATTTCATGTTGAATCGCGAAGCATATATACAGGACTCATGTGTTTGTGAGGGATAAAAACTACGTTTGCTTCATTTCCAAGCACAGGAAGCTCTTTTCACTTTTCACGACAAGAG
Source organism: Rhipicephalus microplus (assembly GCF_043290135.1). Lineage (NCBI taxonomy): Eukaryota > Metazoa > Arthropoda > Arachnida > Ixodida > Ixodidae > Rhipicephalus > Rhipicephalus microplus. Next base: position 227,355,788 of record NC_134710.1, read on the forward strand.
CTCGATCCCCACTCTTTTGTAGTGCTTCGAAAGTATTTCTACTAAATAACTAAACGAATAAATAAACAGAAACATAAATAAATAAACACGTAGATAAGTGTGTAAATAAAAGAATAAATAAATGCTTCGTATATATATATATATCTATCTATATATATATATATATATATATATATATATATATATATATATATATATATATATATATATATATATATATATATATATATATATATATATATATATATATATATATATATACGAGCTACGAGCCCTTGTTTCTGGCCTTACGTTTGTTTGCAGAATACTATAGTCTGTATTTTATTTCCACTTCCAGCATTCAACCTGATTATCGCCAAATTGGCGTCAGCTGCGGTTGGAATTAGTACTTTCTCAGTTCAACCGGATTTGTCGTTTCAGTTTAGTGCAGGCGCATCACCGTCACAGCTGACCTTCGCACCATTTTCTGCGAGTTTCTCTTGTGAGTTGTTGTATATATGTGCACTCGGTTCACACAAACCATGACCAGGACACACCATTAAGCAGAGAGTACAGCGTTTCCACGTGTTTCAGGTACGTGGACGACACTTAGACGTGTTATCTAAGTGGGACGCCCTTCGGAGCCCTCGAAGAGAATCCCCTAAAAGCAGCCGCTTCGTCAGACAGAAACACCGTCGATGGGCAAGCCTCGACTGTATACAGCATGTGCGCCCTCGCAAGGCAAATTACACTGGTGCGTCTCCAAATCTGTGCATGATTAATTACCACTGTTAAAGGGAACATGACACGGTAACCCAACAGTTTGTGGTTTTTTATGAAAACTTGTAGTAGAACGTCTGCTATGGTTATAGAAATAAAAAAAAAACTGGGCCGTGAAAACTGTTTCGCTGCAGAGGAAGCCCTAGAAATCGTCGGCTCCAAACTCCGCCCACCGTTGGCAACCGCCATTTTGCCATGGCGCATGTGACGCCATGTGCCGGACGAAGGGGAGCAGTCGTCTTCTACCAAAGTTTCAGCCACATCAAATCGTTAATTTTCAGTCCCAACCTGAAGATAAATTGTCTCGATTTTCTGTGCAGCTCACCACGGAACAATATTGTTCGCCGCAATGCAGACGCTCACATAGCTTTGTTCGTTACGTCACGGCTCGTGAGTGAGCCAGTGTTGCCCGACTCTCAAGCAGCTGACATGTTTGTGAAAAAATATTCAATGATAATGTACTCGAACAAAGGCGCTAAAGTATCGCCAGCATATTTGTCGACTGATATGTGGGGGTTGACGTCCCAAAATCACCATATGACCATGAGAGGCGCCAGAGAGGAGGGCTCCGGAAATTTCGACCACCTCGGGTTTTTCAACGTGCACCAAAGTATGAGCACACGGGCCTACAGTACTTTCGCATTCACCGAAAATGCAGCCGCCGAAGCTGGGATTCGATCCCGCGACCTGCGGGTTCAGCATCCAAGTACCTTATTAGCCACTCGAACACCGCGGCGGGCAGCTTATTTGTGAAAGAAGAGGGATTAACCTTCATAACACACGTTATGATCGATTGTTAGGTGTCATGGCCGATCAATCCATGGTTCATCACCTGAAAAACACGGAGCCTTTATTCTTTTCAATGGCAATGAAAGCACGCGCTTCTAAACGGAAACCGTATAACTCCGCCTCAGTTCATAAAGATGCAATAGACGTGTTTTCCACTACAATATCAAACGTTTGTCAGATATATTCATTCGTGCTCTTCCACGGAGGATCGAAAAGCCTGCCACCCTGTTGGCGCAGCTCGCATGTTTCGAGAAAAAGAATTGTTAGGGGCTTTTATGACCTCGCGCTTATTTGTAAATGTCGGGTCAAGGTGTACGAGAGGCACAGTCAATGCTGGAGCATGTATATTCTCAAACGGACTTTTTTTTTTCTGTAAGCTTGCGCCGCCCGTATTAGAGCACTTGGAATTGTGGCACCTCTGCAAGAGATCGGTATGTGCTAGAAAGTTACTACGAAGTTTGAGCTGTATAGTATGGGGGCCACGGGCGAAAAAGGAAAAAAAAAAATGAGAGCCCGATCCGCAAGCAAAGTCAGAAGACCACTGGTTCTACGTTCATGGGTGGCCCTGATTAAATGGGTCAATTTTTCTTTCCCATGGAATTAGCGTTGCTTTTCATTATCACGCAGTTTCAAGATTTATTGCAGACGCGCTGATGTAATCACAGCTGACGCGAAAGCCACGCTCCCATACAGTACAACGCTTCGCACTAGCCGGCGAGGCTTGCCCACTTTCGCTTTCCAGCTATATACTTCTCGTCGCGCTGCAAAATTTTGAGATAAGGAGGTGGGTGCAGGCGGTCTCCATACGTCAACACTACAAATAAACTGAACGACGACTACGGGCAGGTTACCGGCGTGTTTCGTTTACTTATGCTGTCTCATTCGCACTGTGAGTTTTATGGTGTTCAGTCGATACGTTGGGCAATAATAGAACGCACCTGGAACTGTCTTTCTTGTTCAAGAAGAACGCAACACACGTTCAGAGTTTGGTGTACCTGGTATGAAACACGGCGCGTTACGTAGCAGTGACAATTTGAACTTTTTTTCTTCACTAATCTACGCCGTTCTGCTGCATGTGCGGCCCGTCGCATCGGGTGCAGTCCAGAGTGCTACAAATCAACAGGGTACTGATATTGCCGTATTGATATCAGAACATCATCAAAATAAAGATGACGAAAAGGGAGGTGATTACAACTGTCAAAGACGTGGGCAGTAAATGTTTCTCGGCTAATCAAAGCCTTGTAGAATATTCAAGTAAAAATACTTATCATTTTACTTCAATGTGATTACCAAGGCACTCAGGTACGAAAAGCGTAACTGTGCTTCGGTGGACCACCTCATAAATAACGATGCGCGTTAAAAAATAAAACGATGTATCAAGATACGAGGGCAATATGATTGTACGACGATAATTAGTCCAGTTTTTACCTATACACGTCTCCATAAATGAGGAATGCTACGATGCAACTACATTTCTTAAATCGAGCTTTTTAACACCGAGACAAAATGAACCGAAATGAGAAAAGTAATTCTGCCACAAAGGAATTGATACCTCCTTACAACAATATATATCAGGAAAATTCAGCAGTTGCCATGCTTTTCATCATAAACTGGGACAAAATAAATGCAGTAACAAAAAATATTTTTCTTCATTGCAGCAAGAAGACTCTGCGGATGATTCTTGCTCGTACGCAAAAAAAAAAAAAAAAAAAAAAACTTGCGTGTGCTGGAATTCCGCACGCTCTGCTATCTGGCGCGTTCTCCGCATCGCCAGAATCCACAGTGAATGCACCCTCTCGTGGTAGCCGGGTGAGCGAGAGGCGATAATTGTTGGTTTTGCTGGGGAGCTTGGCGATTGGGATGGCTGCAGACACACGGGCGCTCCCGCCATCTCTGAGGCCATGCCATATCTTTCACACAGCCAGTGTGACCGCCAATATTGTGAACACGGGGAATGCAAGACGCCGCTACGCGGATCTGTACACAACTGAACAAAAAGTTACTTCATATTATTTCCGACGTGAGGCACTCAATGGGGAGTTCTTTCCGCCATTACTGTGAAGCACTCGCGAAGGCTAGGTGATGGGCGAGAGCAGGAAAGAGCTTTAGAGGAGAAGGTGGGGAATGGCTGGATCAGGCACATCCGGATGGCATTGATAAATAGAGGAGGCGTTGAGTGAGCAATTCTGCATACTTCGTGTGTTTTAAATGCGAAGCATTTTTTAGCGAACTTCCGCGACTTTGAGCGTATCTATCTATCTATCTATCTATCTATCTATCTATCTATCTATCTATCTATCTATCTATCTATCTATCTATCTATCTATCTATCTATCTATCTATCTATCTATCTATCTATCTGTCTGTCTATCTGTCTGTCTGTCTGTCTGTCTGTCTGTCTGTCTGTCTGTCTGTCTGTCTGTCTGTCTGTCTGTCTGTCTGTCTGTCTGTCTGTCTAACCACCTACGACTTTTAGCTGTCCTGGCCGGCCCCGCCACGGTGGTCTAGTGGCTAAGGTACTCGGCTGCTGACCCGCAGGTCGCGGGCTCGAATCCCGGCTGCGGCGGCTGCATTTCCGATGGAGGCGGAAATGTTGCAGGCCCGTGTGCTCAGACTTGGGTGCACGTTAAAGAACCCCAGGTGGTCGAAATATCTGGAGCCCTCCACTACGGCGTCTCTCATAATCATATGGTGGTTTTGGGACGTTAAATCCCACATATCAATCAATTAGTTGTCCTGGCCGTTTCGATAACGGCATCGATACCGAAATCGGTATGCCATAACATGACTGTATGACTAGCATAAGTGACTAGTCATTACATAAAAATCATGGCATGCATGTCATGGATGTCATTACGTTTCATGGTCTTGCTGCTGTCGCAGTAGTTTCGTTCACGTGACATGCAAAACTGGTATGGTCCGACATGACTGCATGGCAAACACAAGCGAGATATATTGTAACAATACTGATTGTTGGCCTAGCTGGTACTTGCTTACTGACATGATTGACCGCAAATAACACACACATAAAGTAAAGAAACACGCAACGACAAGTGAGATACCCTAGCGTTGAAATCATGACTTCCGTGTCATGTAAGGCATGACTACACGACACACTCATGGTGAGCTCGTGGTCGTTTCGTTAGCTTCATATATACCAAATTTTGTATAACGGGACGTGAATGGATGATGAAGGTATGTGAATGGTGCAAACATGATAATGATCAGTAGCGTGTCATGCAAGAACATAACCACATGTCGCACTCATGATGCACTCGCAGCCGTTGCGCTATCTTCACAAAAACAAAATTTCGTATTACGTGACGTGAATAAATTATTAATGTATATGACTGGTGCAAGCATGATAGATTGAGATGCGTGTCATGTGACAACATCAGTACAATGCATGCTCATGATGAGCTCGCGGCCGTTTCCCTAGCTTTACATATACCAAAGTTGATAATACGTGACGTGAACGGACGACGAAAGTAAGTTGAATATTCAAACGTGATAATTATGACATGGATGTCATGTAACAACATGGCTACATGCTACGCTCATAGTGCGCTCGCGGTCACTTCGCAATCTTCACATAGACAAAATTTGGTATTACGGGACGTGAATAGATGACGAATGTATATTATGGGCGCAAACATAATAATCATGACATGCGTGTTATGTAAGCACATGATAACATACCACGCTCATGATGCGCTCGCAGCCGTTTCGCTAGCTTCACATATACCAAATTTCGTATTATGTGACGTGAATGGACGACGAAGATAAGGGACACGTCCAAACATGATAATCATGAGTTGCGTGACATGTAAGAATATGATTACATGGCACACTCATGTTGCGCTCGTGGCCGCTTCGCTAGCTTCACATACACCAAATTTGGTATTACGGGAACTCAATGGATAACAAAGGTATATGACTGGTGCAAACATGATATTCATGGCACGCGTGTCATGTAAAAACATGACAACATACCACGCTCATGAAGCGCTCACGGCCGTTTCATTATCTTTGCGTATAGCAAGTTTGCTAATACGTGACGCGAACGGACGACAAACGTAAGTGACATGTTCAAACATGATAATTATGATGTGCGTGTCATGCAAAACATGACTATATGCTACGCTCATAGCGCCCTCGAGGCCGTTTCGCTAGCTCCACATATACCAGAAATTTGGTATCACGTGCCGTGAAGAGACGACGAAGCTAATTGACACGTCCAAACATGATAATCATTACATGGAAATCATGCATGGCATTATTTACGTCCGCCTCATAACATTGTGCTGATTTTAAAGTGACATAATAACTTTCTTCATTGGTGCTTCGCATATCATCGATTTCCAATGTACGTGGGATCGGCCAATTTTTATTGTTTGTGATACTCTTTAAACAGCAATTCTGTGTTGAAAATCTTTACAAGTTCTGACTAAACTATTTCAATAACCCAAATTTAAGATGGGTAAAATTATACTGATACCGGATCTGCCACTGCAGTGGTGCTCGGCTGCTGATCCGAAGGTGGTGGGTTCGATCCCGGCCGCGGAAGTCACCTTTCGATGGAGGCGATATTGTTAAGGCCCTCGTGCTGTGTGATGTCAGCGCACGGTAAAGAACACCAGCTGGTCGAAATTTCCGGTGCCCTCCACTACGGCGTCCTCATAACCATATCGCGGTTTTGGGACATAAAACCCCAGTAAGAATTTTCCGGTTCCCTATTTTATAAGCCTGTAACACCGCAACCGAAGGCGCGTTTTTTTTTTCTTTCAGGGCAAGGAAAGTCTCTCTTTAGATTTTGAGAGGAACGGAAGGTGCATAAAGTTCAAGAAAGTGTGTTATTTTTGTATAGCTCAAGAGTACATCTATTCTAAAATATTTTGCTTAATATGTCAAGTCCAGAAACTCAGCGGGCTACTCACTGAGGCTCCTCTTGACCTCCACCGTCAAAGCTGTCTCGTGGTTACAGTACTCCACTGCTGACCCGCATGCCGCGGGATCGAATGCTGGCCGCGGTGGCTGCGTTTTCGATGGAGGCGAGAATGTCTGAGGCCGGTTTGCTTAGATTTGACGCACGTTAAAAAACCCTGCAGGTGCTCAAAATTTCACTAGTCCTCCATTACGGCATCTCTCATAATCATATTGTGGTTTTGGGACGTTAAATACCAACAATATTTATGTAGTTATTTTTGCCCGCTGATGCTGTTTGTACGGATTGGTAGACGAAGCCGGATTTTGACGAGCGCCTCTGTTTGCCAACAGTTAAAGGACGTACACTGATACCGGAGACTTAAAAAAGGTCACAGATTTGCGGCAAAGGCGAAGCAATGAACACGATAGCCACAAGTTGAAGGTCACGCGCAGAATAGCAATCAGGTCGAAACGTTCCCCGTGTTTGTCACGCACAAATGACACACGAAACGTACTCACAGGTAGAGATGCACGCGGATAAGCGTCTCACTTGTTACTTGGCAGCCTCCGTTTCGCAAACGGAGGCTGCCAACGATTGCAGTGACTTTTGTGCGCACCGTAACTACAACAGAATGCCCCGCCGCGGTGGTCTAGTGGCTAAGGTACTCGGCTGCTGACCCGCAGGTCGCGGGTTCGATTCCCGGCTGCGGCGGCTGCATTTCCGATGGAGGCGGAAATGTTGTAGGCCCGTGTACTCAGATTTGGGTGCACGTTAAAGAACCACAGGTGGTCAAAATTTCCGGAGCCCTCCACTACGGCGTCTCTCATAATCAAATGGTGGTTTTGGGACGTTAAACCCCACAAATCAATCATCAACTACAACAGAATCGTTCCAGTGCAAGCCGAACGCAAGCCAAGACGTATGATCCTCCCCACCGGAAGATAAGGGCGCGTGAGAGATCGTGCAATCCCCTCCTCTTTTCGGGCCAAAGTACACTTGAGAGATGAGAGCAAAGCAAGATAGCTCCCCCCTCCCGAAATGCCCGCCAGCAGCAGTTAGTGGTAGACATAGATAGCTTGCCGTTTCGAGGTGGCAGATGGTACCCTTTGGTAGTTCTGTGGTTATTGCCTCGCGCTCACGACGCGAAAGTCCCTCGTTCGATTCCGTGAGCCGAAGTCTTTTTTTCTGTATTTTTTTCTTTGTTGCATTTTCGTATATATATATATATATATATATATATATATATATATATATACGGTTTATGACATCGACGTCGACGCCAACGCCGGCGGCGAAATCCAGCCAAGAGTGTCCATATATTTGCTATCGCAATAAAGAAAGTAAACTGCATGCATGGTCGCTACATATTATCAATCGCTCAAACACATCACCAGTCACGCAGGTTATTCTTACAGTCAGGTGAGAAAACTACTTAGCGGCATCCTTGCTTGTTTTAATTGTCTTCTACTATTCTTATTTTGAAAATTTCCTGTGCACGGCTTCACAGTTCTTTTCTTTTTTTGTGTGAGCTTTCTTTTGTGTTTGCTGTGTTCTCGCAATCACTGAAACACAAATGGGTGCAAGAACTTCAAGATTAATGTATTCCAACAAGGCTGAGTCGGAATTTCACCGCATATCTGTGGCACAACCGACCCGTGGTATATGGGAATGCGCCACTCGTGTCTGGCGGAAAAGGTTTGGTGACGTGCGCAACAAAATTGTCTCATTTTGTATTTCTTGAATAGCTAGTTTTAATGGTAACCCCATCTTACCCTCCCATACTAATTTCGACTTACCCTAACTTAGTTAGGTCATCACGTGAGCACCCATGCGTAAGAGATGGATGGATGGATGGACGTACGGACGTACGGATGGACACCTAACACATCTCGCGCTGTTCCTCACTCTAAGCAATTTAAAGTTCCCACGGTGTTTGTGTAGCTTTAGTTGCTGTGAACAAACTGACCGAAGAGCCACGTCGGTTAGAACCATTTATTTAGATGATCTGAACGTGAACAATAAGATGATAATATGCCTTCTTTCTCTTCTAATTCTTCTCCTTTATCTTCTGTTTCTACATCTTCCCGGGCCTCAAATGTCTGCACTTATAAGCAGCCTTACAGTGCATAAACCAACCTCGTGGGTCTACATAGAAGCTTATTGCCAGGTGTCTTCAAAACTCACACTCTTGAGAGCAGGCCTCGCCCTGGAAAAACTTCCTTTACCAAGCATATTTTCCAAAAGGCATTTCGATTCATTTCTTCTAGTAAAACAGTTTCACCCTTTCTTTAGGTTTCTCATGATTATTTCCCAGTGCAGGTTTCCTTATTTGACTCCTCATTTCTTTCATACACTCAATGTTCCATCGTTTCTGCCATACTTTAGTAACTTTTTCACGAAATCTCCACGCCTGTCGAAGGTTGCGGTCCCATTCATCATTTACGTCTGCTCCTATTTTTCGCTTTCCACCAATCAGATCTTATGGTGTCAAAGGAGTGGTGCTCGTCCGGTTCCTCCTAAATGTACATAAGTCGTCGATTGTTCATGATGCTTTCAACTTCGCAGACTGAGGTATGCATCTCATCGATATGTAGTAAACGTCAACCAATCACTTGTCACATAGATGACCTGAAGCTGCGTATTAGCCGTTCATAAAATCTACTCCACCATGGCGCATTTTCGGAAATACATTTCCACTTGATACGATGCTTGGCGAAAAAAAAATTCCTTGTCCCACGTTGTAACGTCGCGATTATGTTCAATTCTTTGTTAGCTTTCTTGAAAGCCTTCGCATTGTCGCTGTAGATGTCTGAGAACATTCCTCTTCTTGCAATAAAGCGTCGAAAAGCCTGCAGAAATCTTTCAACTGAAGTGTCTTTAGCTGTTTCCAAGTGCAAAGCCCTCGTAACTGCGCATGTAAAGATTATTATGTAAACATTCATGATTTCTTTCTTTGTTTTGGCTGCTTGCAGAGGGCTTGTGAAGTCTATTCCAACAATTTCAATAGATGCAGTCCTTGGTACTAGGTCGGCAGGCAGAGGAGGTATTTCTTATCGCAGTGATCTGGAATTATACTACCTGCATATAATGCGTGTTCTAATGTCATTCTTTACTTCCTGTCGTACTCTGAGTATCCAAAACTTTGTTCTTAAACGGCCTAGTGTGTCTCGCACTAAGACATGAAATGTTTATTCATGCACATATCTCATCAGTATCCTTGTAAAATATTTTTCCAGGTATTACTATGGGATGCTTTTCGTTAAATGTCATACTTATCACTTGAAGTCGTCCTTTTATTCTCAGTATGCCTTGTTCGTCTGTAAATACCTGACATCCCCTTATTGTCTTATGTGCTCCGACTTTCTGCATTTCTTTGGTAAGTTCCACATTTTGTTCTTGTCAAATAATACGGTTCTCCGTGGCCTCGATCTCTTCAGCTGTTAGAGGACCACATACTTTGTCGCGTTGAACATCGCTGTAGAAGCGAATCACCCAATTTGTTACCCTCAATAACTTTGAGTAAGTGCCAAACTTTTCCATTTCGATTCCTCGTTCTGCGCCTCGTTTCGTCGTATATTCAACAAGTATTTCGACTTTCCTTGTTTTTTTCATTTACCACCTGGCTATTTGTAGCTTGGATAGCCTTTGTTCTGTAAATATTCCGGTCATTTCCACCAAATTTCTGCTGATGGAAGTTGTTCCACGTTGACCACTCCACTTAGAAGATCCGTCGGTTTTTCATTACTGCTCACGTATGCCCATTCACTTTCTGCTTACAATTTTTCTTGTTTCTTGTAGTCGATGTTCAACGAATGCTTCACGCCTTCTTTTTTTCTGATCCAGTTTAACACGATTGTAGCATCCGTCCAAAACTTCACCAGGGCTAATTCTTGTTTTAGGTTACTTTTGATGTAACTCCACATTCTCACAAATGGTGTTGCTCCTAAAAGTTCTAATTTTGCTAGGCTGATTGCCTTCATTGAAGGCACTTCAGTTTTTGCGAGAATCAGCACTGTCTCGTTGACTCCGTTTTCGTAGGACAGTACCATGTAGTCTGCACTTCCATACGCCGCAGAGCTGGCATAGGAGAAATTGTGTAATTCTATGTTCAAATGCTGTTTTTTATTTGAGACGTATTGTCTTGGTACTTTTATATTTTTGATTTATTTAATTTCCTCTAACCATTTCCTTCATATCCTCATCTTGAGCTGTTAAATGATTGTCCCTAGAAATTCCAGACTTCCAGAGCATTTGTATCGCTATTTTTGCTCTTGCAGTGACGGGTGTTAGAAATCTCAATGGATAGAATACCTTGGCACTTTATTGAAGCACTGCTCGCTTACTCAGCCTTTCACTCACTTCTGTTGTCACCCATTTTTTCACAGAATAGCACAAAGCATCGTCATTCGTATTCCATGTCATTCCTATAGAACGTTGGTTTTTCTTGATAATGTAGGAACGGCATCTTGATTCTCGGAAAAATGTTTCCTCACCTCTTCACTGCTCGATGCCCATTTTGGTAGGTTGATTCCCACTCTTCGAAAAATTTCCCATGCGTCCCGATATAAACATTTCGCTTGACTCTCGTGCGTTGCTCCAATCATGACATCATCGAATTTCGATGTTTATCCACCGTTTCGGGAAAGTTTTCCTGTTCTTGATTCAAGTGATGCTGTATTGTTGCTGCCAGCAAGAAACTGCTTGACGTTGTACCAAACGTCACCCTGGTCATCCTACATGCAATGATGTTTTATTTGGTCAAGTCGCACTGCTCGGTTTTCCACCAGAAAAACAAAACAAAGGGCGTCTCGATCTTCTTTGTGAATACTGATCTGCAGGAATGCCTTTTCTACGTCTGCCGTCATTGCAACTGAGTGCTTGCAAAAGTTCATTATCAGTGCCAGTATATCCGCATTCAAGTTTTCTCCAGCTTCTAGCTTTTTATTCAACGTCATTCCGGTTGTCATTGACGACAAAGCGTCAAACACTATCCTCACTTGTGTTGTCAGTCGATCTTCTCTAATGACTGCAAGATGTAGCATGTAGTATGCAACGTGCTCAGATTTATCTGACGTCACTAGCTCTGCCGCTGCCAATGTAAAGTTTTCTTTCATAGTACTGTTGTCTCTTTCTCTTAGCACTGAGTCTTTGTGAAGCCTCATAGATACTTGCATCAATCTTCTAATTGCTATTTCCTTGTTTTCTTCCATGTTCACTGTTTGTTTTCTTGGTAGCCTTACTTTGTATCTATCTCGATCCCTCTCCACCGTATTTTCAAATGATGCAAAAAGGTGGCGAACTCTATGCAGCCTGTTCTTCGTTTCCGTTATTTCAGTGTTTTCGAGCTACCAAAATATTTGGATGGCATCCATTATCTCGTCTTTTCTTTCTGTAGCGTGAAGATGCATGACTGATTTTGCTTCTCTGACGTATGATTTTACACTACATTATCTATGTACAATCCAACCTATAATGCTTTCTACTAGCATCGTGTGTTCATTTAGTCTTTTCACACGTCCAGTTATTGCCTCCCAGTAGAAATCATATCCTAGGAGTATTCTTGTTTTCTGCGTTGTACGTTTTTCATGGTTGTCATCGCCGATTTTCATTCCCATTTTCTTCATATAGGACTTTGAGTTGTCGTTTGGGCTAGAGAGTCTCGTCCTTGGTGTCATGCGCATTTCAATAGGTTCCATTACTAGTGATTCCCCATCAGGATTTCCCTTCGGTGCAATTTCGACAACGTTCATAACACTTTCGTTTTCTTTTCCTCCAAATGATCCAACTGTCAGTTTTTCTCTGCGGAGTACCTTGCAACCAATTCTTTGTGACAGACTGCTTTGTATGAATGATCTTGGGCTTCCGCTGTCGAGTAAAATTCTTGCGTACTCTCCTTCACCTTCACTTTATGTCCATGCTATCGCCGTCTGCAATAGTACATGATGGTGTTCTTCTTGCAGTTTAGGCGATGCTAGCAGGTTGCACGATTTGCTAAATACCATATTGTCGTTTCGTTCCTCACTTTTTTTCATTATGCTTGTTGCCTTCACTGCACTTTGTCCTGCACATGGAAGTTGCGTGTCTTGCTCTGCAAGGTTTGCAAACCACCGTGGCTATAAAAACTCTTGCGTTGTAATTTGGTCTCGTGCATCTGCAGCACCTGTTTTCTTCTCGAAGCGTTTCTTTTTTGTCGTCGTATTTTAGTGACCTTCTACAGTCTTCAGCGCTGTGATTGGTTAGATTACAGAAGCAACATCTTTTTGAGACGGATCTCTCAAGTGCGGAAGTCTTGCTTGTTAAGTTTGATCTGTTAGTCTATTTTCTTCGAGGTCTGTCTTCCCCGTCTGCGAAATTTTCTGGCGAATCTCTGCACCTCACTTGTTCTTACAAAAATGATGATGAATCCTCTTAGTGTATCTGTACTAGTACCGATGTTGCTTTCTCCTTCCGAAGTTCCTGTTCTTTCTTGCGTACTTTGCCTTCTCTTCTCGTAAAATTGGTATTCAATGCACGTTTTTTGTGGTGTACAACGCTTTAAGATTGGCATACGCATCGTAGCGTACGAACGCACTGTAACTCTAAGCGCTTCCAATGTGTTCGTGTGCACTTTCACTGTCTGGCAAAGTTCGCGTAAACCTTTGACATCTTTTAGATTCCTAACTGGTTTTGTCGACGAGGGGTGGGTGGTCACGGCACTCGTTGGGAACGAACAGACCGGAGAGCCACGACGGTTAGAGCCATTTATTTAGGTGATTTGAATCTGAACAGTATGATGATGATATGTCTTCTTTCTTTTCTAATTATTCGTCATCTTCTCCTTCATCTTCCTGTTTCTACAATAAGTGAAACATCATACCGATTTCGCATTAAAATTTCACTAAGTTTACTGGTGACGATTTCTCAATTATTAAACTACCAAAGCTCCTTTACCATTTGTTAAGCCCTGGCATTTTTTTTACCTCAGCCTTAACTTTTGCAGACCACCCTACTATCTATCCCGCAGCGTATGAGCAGCCTCCATAGGATTTTTCAAAGCAATGATTTATACAATAAAATGTTTGAAAACCCCTAAAAGAACTAAATCATAAACTTCAACACCTCTACCATAAAACGAAAGTGCCAATGGGCAAAGCACGCTGTAAAACGCATGTATCGCTCTGTCTTGCTATACTTATCTTCACTGGTTTGTTTCGTGATATTTTTTACATCTTCTTCCTGACAATGACACTTACGCCTTCATCGAAGTAAGGAGAGAGCAGTCATTGGTGACCACAGCTGACTGAATTGTTGTTTTGTAGCGTCAACTTTTATAGCTGCCTCTCGGTTCTAGAGGCATTTCGATACACAAAACTCTTTCAACAATCAATAAATATTTATCTCCATATAAACGCGTCATTTACATGTGTTGAAGAAAAAAATTGGCAGCATATCCACAGAGTGAATGATGGAGAGTGGGGCGAAGCATTCGTCCGTCCATTCGTTCTTGCTTCCGTCCGTCCATGCGTCCGTCTGTGTAACCGTCCATGCGTCCATCCGCCCGTCCGTGCGTGCGTCTATTCGTGCGTCCATTCCTGCGTTCGATCATGCATCCGCCTCTGCGTCCGTTAATGCGTCCATCCATGCATCTGTCTGTGTGTCCGTTCGTCCATCTATTCAACACTCCAAGTACCACCATCTTGCATCTTTTCACCATATACTCCCCATATAGAAGCACCGCCATCTAGCGGACATTCCAAGGACTAAACGAGAGGTGGCACATGCACACTTTCTTACGGCTTGCGCTTCGGGTCTACTTCTCACCTTTAACCACCATGAGTTTATGGTATATAATAGTTCACTGTATTCATGACACTGCGGCCCAACGCTTGCTAAACCTTTCTAAAACTAAGGAGGTTACACCCAGCGAGTATAACGTAGCAACCCTTTCTTGTCAGATAGTGCTCAATGTACATGCCAACGGCTGCTAATGGGAATCGCAGCGTGCGTGTTAACTAAAAGCCGAATGCTCCTGTCTCTCATTCCCCATTAGCAGCCATTGGCATGTACATTGAGCACTATTTTTTATTGTTCAACAACGCACAGAAGAAATCTTTCCCCAGCACCGCCTTGGAGGTCAAAATGTTATACTTGTTACACACTGCTACAACGGCTACGAGGGACGAACAGGTGCCGCTATAAGGAGCTTCGGCGTTCCAGTCTTCAACGCAGTCCGCGTTCCGGCGGCGTTGCTGCCGGGTGTCCACTCGCGACTTTGCCAGCCAGTATTTTTGAGGCCTGATCCCACCGTCGTCGGCCCCTGCCGGGACCAGCGAGGATGGCGTCAAGGCCTGCGGCGCTCCCCCTCAAGGAGCACTGCTTCAACTTCACCGTCCCGGAGGGGACGGCGTCCGTCGACGAGATCATCGATGGCCTCGAAGACGTCATGGGGAGTGAAGGGGTGGTGTTCCTGCAACACCTCGGAGCTTCGAAGTTCCTAGTTGCGGCTCGGTCGGCTGCAAAAGCAACCAAGTTGATGGTAAACCAAGGATTCAAGTACAAGGTCACAAGGTACAAGCTGAGGCAGTCGGGGCGCCAAGCGTACAAGTCAGTGTGTTCCGCCTCCCGGCGTACGTGTCAGATGACGCAGTATGTCAGCTTTTCAGCCATACGGAAAAGTGAAGGGTATCACATTTGTTACCTTGCAAAGGCATCAATCAACGTACACTGCTAACCGCATCGTCCGAATCGAGATGGCCAAGCCCGCCCCAAACTTCCTATCAATTCAAGGTCACCGCGTGATGCTCGAGTATCGTGGTATGCGCAGAGTATGCGCACGCTGCAGCATAGAAGGTCATGTTGCGGCTACTTGCACAACACCCTTCTGTCAACGATGTGGCACTTTCGGCCATACATCTGAGGATTGTGTGTCCAAGTGTTAGCGCTGTAATGGAGAGCACGCGACGAAAGATTGCTTCCGTCCCAAGTCATACGCAGACGCAGCGCAGAGCACTTCACAGTCACTGAAAAATTTCCCAGAACTTGGAGAGAGTGCTTCGAAGAGAACAACCCAAATTTGAACCTCCAGGCACATGGAGGTTTTGCAACACAAAACCAAGCCATGGCCACAGAAGATTCCAGATTATTGGGATGAAGACAGCGCAACCGACACAGAATTTTATGACGCCCAGACAGAAGACGCCAGCGGCGTTGATGCCGCGTCGCCATGCACAACGAGTTACAACGACGTTTCTGCGCTGACTGGGGACACCGAAGCGTTGTCGTCTCCCACAACGTCGTCACAGGATCCCAGCAACGCTGTGGAGACGCCGAGTGCGTCTGCTACGTCTTCATCAGAGGAACTCAAGGCCACAGAAAACGAACAATCCTCGAACGCATCACCGCTGGAGGAAGCGTCCCAAGCATCTCGGAACACTGGCCAACCGGGAAAATCGCTCCGACCTTCTGAGGCAACAAGTGCAAGTGACGAGCTCCATGAACGGCCACCTGTGGGCCTGGAAGGTAGCGTGAAGACGACGCCCACGAAAGAAGTAAAGACCACGTCTTCAAGGAAACCTAACACGCCTCGCACACACACTGTACAGGCCCAAGAAGAAGCGTCCGACAAGACATCCAGACATCGTAGGAGCCGGTCACCATCACGAAAATTAAGGAGTGACAAATTTTCGCAAGCCTCACGATCGGTAACTTTGTCTCCTAAAAATACCTGTTCTCCCGACAAGTTGTCTAGAGCCACAAACTCTCAGCGCCGCACCAAGTCTGGTAGTTCAAGCAGTGGAAGTGATGTCACCACCTCCGGAACATCCAAAAATCCCCGAGTGTATTCGCCAAACCGAGATCCATCACCTGATGTGGGTGAGGACTCAATGTTTTTCAATTTGTGCTGCCCACATCCATTCTTTCCGCTTCCTGTTGTCTTTACCGTTGCAAAGCTTGCTTCCCAGCCGTACAACCACAGTGCATTTGTTGTCTCTGATGCATGCAAATTGTTTAGTATTCCATATGTTACTGTCATTTACGATGGAACCTTCATGTGCCAATTTGTGAGTTTTATGCTCTATGCCCTGTTATAGTAATTGCATCATGTGAGTTACGTTGGTCCGTTTTATCTGTGCGCGTGAGTAAATCTCAGCGCAAGTCCTTCGAGTATCATCACGTTGACTTCATCCACTGCCGCTTGACACAGGAGAGGCCGTGCCATCCCCTAACGCATCGCTGTTAAAAAAAGAGAAAAAAAAACGATTGTTTCGTTTCCCCCTAAATTTATTTTAAATGGGTAGGCTATCTTTCATGACTTTCAATGTTCGTGGTTTCAAAAATCTTGTAAAACAACAGGAGATAATGAACCTTGTGCGCTCGCTCGGGGTCGACGTGCTTTTTCTGTAAGAGACCAACTTTCGAACGCGGCACGACATCACGACCTTCCGTACTAGATTTTCGCTAGAAGCTTTCTTCTTCTTAACGCAGACGCAGTCGCGTGGCACCGGTGTCGTGTTTCTCAATCCGAGGTTCAGGCGAGGTGGGCATTGCCTCTTCGATGCAGAAGGCCGTGTTATTGCGGTGGACATGTGGATAAACGACCAGAAAATCCGATTCACCAACTTTTACGCGCCCGTGGATAGGTCCCATGCCAATGACTTTTTTAGAGGTGCCAGGTCATTCCTGCTAAATTCAACACCGTGCGTGTTGTTAGGTGATTTCAACTGTGTTTTTGATTCAATTCGAGATGTCCGAGGTCCTAGTCAAGGACAAAGCACATACCATTCGAAAGAGTTGCAGAAAATATGAAGAGAGTTGAAGCTGGTCGATGCATGGACAACTGCTTCACGGGAACACCTTTGGAGCCCTGCGCGTTCAGGGTACGTCTCAGAACAGAATTGACAGAGTCTATATACCTAACGAGCTCGTTGAAAATTTAGAGACATGCGATGCCATTTCTTTAGCACCTGGGCAACGCAAGCTCAGCGACCACTTGCCAGTGCTGTTCACCTTGAAGGCCCAGCTGGGAAGGCATTGTTCCAAGTTGTGGCGAATGGAATCATCAATTTTAAATGATGAAGTTTCGGTATCTGAAATGCGCATGAATATCTATGCGTCTTTGGAAGACACGCCGCAAATTACGCCAACAGCATGGGATCTCTTGAAGGCCAGATGGCATGTGTTTGCGCAGGAGGTCGGGAAAATGCGCCATGCACGTCAAACATTACAAATGAATGAAACATTGAGGCGTATTCAAATCGTTGAGCGCACAGGTAATCTGACTGGCGCAATTCGAGAGTACATTGGGGCCAAAAAGACTAAATACGACCTGTTGCTGAGGGCAAGGTCCGGGGCTTTTCAATACGCAGAGGAACTGCACCTGCCCACGGATGAACTAGGTAACTTGGTATACGCAAAGCGAGTAGGGGTAAGGAAACACCAGCCCAGTATTATTGGTGCAGCACGGACAGAGTGTGGGAGCATCGTCACAGATATCAAATCAATCGAGGAGGTCTTTGGGGCGCATTTCGAAAGGCTCTGCTCTGCAGATCATCGCTCCAAAGACAGCAACCAGCATCAAAGAATCGCAGACTTTTGTGAAGGCTTGCCCACGCTGTGTCCTGATGCGTCTGATATGCTCTGCGCTGAGGCGACGAAAGATGAAGTTTATCAAGCCTTGAGGAAGATGAACACTACCACGGCTCCAGGTCAAGACGGAATACTGACGGAATTTTATATAACTTTCTTCGACGTACTAGGCGACGCACTTACTGACATGGTTAACAAGTTCATTGTTGATGGGCAAAAGCCGAGGTCTTTCCGTGAGGGCCGTGTAGTCTTGCTGCCAAAGGAGGGCATGGATCCTGACGATCCATGGTCATGGAGGCCGATTACCCTCCTTAACACGGACTACAAACTTGTAGCTACGATCTTTGTCTTCAGGCTAAAACCTTTTCTTCCCGATATAGTGTCACCCACGCAAACGTGTGCAGTGCCGGGTAAGTCAATTTTTCAAACACTTACTCTGATAAGAGACTTGTTCTACTATGCCAACGCCAAAAACGTTACCGGTGCTTTCGTGTCATTGGATCAAGCTAAGGCCTTTGACAGGGTCGAACATGACTACCTATACTGCGTACTTAGAATGTTTGGTTTGCCTGAGCAGTACGTTCGCTGTATAAAGCTTCTATACACCAACATGGCCAGCCGACTTCTCATCAACGGCGTGGAGGCAGCAAGCTTTCCAGTAACAAGAGGTGTTTGCCAAGGATGCCCAATCGCACCGGTACTCTTTGTTCTTTCCATAGATCCTCTCCTTAGGAAAGTGACAAAGTGCCCTAATATTCAGGGCTTTCCAATGACAGGTCTGGAGTCAGTTAGCATCACCGCTTACGCGGATGACATCTCTGTGTTCGTGCGAAACCAAGCCAGTTACCGGGCTTTCTTGGAGCTGTTCGAAGAGTATGCAAGTTTATCAGATGCTTTACTGAATGCGGAGAAAAGCAAAGCCCTTCGTTTCGGTAGCTTCCACGGCTCTTTGCCGGGGGGTATTCAATACGTGGATGCCGTATAAGTCCTCGGGGTATACTTTCAAGACGGGGAGGTGGCTAAAAGAAATAGGGAGGACGCCGTACATCGGGCCACGCAGGTCTTCGCGTATGCCACTGACTTCAATATGTCACTTGACGCCAAAGTGACGGTGGCAAAAACCAAAGCATACGCATATGCTTTTTATATCGGGCACATTGCACTCATACCCAAACTTTTTGCGAGCCGTCTTGCGTCATTGGTTGGAGCCTTCCTATGGGACGGGAAAACACCAAAAGTTCAACAAAAATTCCTGAAACTCCCAAAAAGTTGTGGAGGACTCAGTCTGCCAGATGTTGCGACATTCACAAAAGCACTTGGAGCTAAAACAGTTAACAAATTGTTTCAGGACGACTATCCTGGCCGTAGCTTATTGCTATATTGGACCGGAACTCTTGGAGCCGCATTCACGCCGGAAAGGTACCGGGGACCTCAAGCAGAACACCCACATGCCTTTTATAAGGCAGCAGAGGGCCTCAAGCGTTCGGTTGACGGCGACGCCACCGAAGAATACTTTGCAAAGCTCTCACCCGCACGCATTAGCGAAATTTTAATCAGTCGCTCGATTACTGAAGAGGAAAAACAGAGATGGAGGCCCAGCAAGTGGTAGAAATGGCGGAACAACCACGTGCCGAAAATAGTTAGAGAAGTTGATTGGCTGCGGCGATGGGACACGTTGCCCACTCGTCAGAGGCTGTTAAAGTGGGGCGTCGTTCCTAATGACCACTGCCCCAACTGCGGGAAAAGAGAAACCATCCTCCACACGATGTTTGAATGCGTAGCGGCCAAAGGCGTGTGGCACGTCGTGCGTCGTCAATTCGGAGTGTCAATTCCTTCGAGCCAACAGCGCAGAAGGGGCTTATTTGAACAACTCGTACTGTACGTCACAATGAACGTCTTGTGGCGTCGCCGCTGTATGGCCGAAGCACGCCGACGACTCCAACGAGCTGCATACCCAGCGTTACAGAAGATTAGAATGATCATGGTTTGGTACCTTACCGAACAGATGGAAACTCAGGGTGAAGAAGCATTTATCAAATGGTGGCATACACGTTTTTTTTTTTTTTTGGAGTTCGGAATGGGAATATTGAACTTCCTTTACTGCCGTTTTAACTCGGGGGATCGAATTGCTTCTCGTCGCACGTAATATGTGAATCTCTTCCAATTTACTGCTTTTTTGCGTTTCTTTTCTTTTTGTTTTCTTGAGTGATTCGTGATTTGTGAGAATATTGAAAGTGCTGTGTGTTACATCCTGTCTATGTTCTCTTGTTTGTACACGCCACTGAAGTGATTTTGTTACACCAGACAGTTGTACTCACCTGAAATGTTGTTACCAGTTTGCAATAAACTTCCCTGTTTCGCCCCTAAACGTTCAGCAATATTTGAAGATACTGTAAATAACACCATTGTGGTAAAAAGAAGTAGGTGCATTTGTGGTATTTAAGGTTAAGGGAGAGGAACATAGTGACAAAAAGTTGTTTCAGCAGGCCCAACCATATTGTCAGTAGGAAAAAAGTGAGTTTTTCTCAGTTTCATTTGAAGTGCATTTGGCTCTTTTAGAAAAAAAATACGCTTCAAATGTCCGATGTGCTTTACTGCATGCTGATTAGTATACTCGACGGATGACTATTCTCACCGCTATCAGTGTACTAAGTGAATAACTTGTACAGGCGTGAGCATGGGTGTGCGGACCACGGGATCCCGTGGCCGAAGGCATCGACGCGCTATCTAGCGACGAGACGCCTGCTATCGTGCGCATGCGCATCCTGTCGTATCAGTTGGCCTCTCATGTCACTCTCTCCGACGGGCTAGTGGCCAAAGCGACACCTGGGTGTTGCTAGCTGTCTTCGTTCCACCGAATTTGTGCCGCTTTATTTTGTAATGTAGAGGCTGTGACAGTGCCGGTTCCAGACCCGCGATCACGTAGTTATATACTTCGGTTGATTCATAACTAAGCGTAGCCAGCCTCGCGAAACTTGATGAAGACAAGCACTCAAAATTAAGTTTTCTCAGCTCATCTTGCCTTTGTCACGTTAAGTCAAGGTGAACCTAAATGAGCCTAGTTAAGTGAATAAATTTATGTCAGAGTGGCGGAATATGATCCAGCCTGGTTGAGCGCGGTATAACCTGATTGATTGACGGTGGACCCAAGGCTGCCATGTCGCTAAACAGAACGCTTCTCTGCTTGGTGCAGGTTTTACTTGGCCTCGGTGCTTTTGAACAAGCGCAGCCACTTGATGCGTCTTGCGATGACACAAACCAACTCATAAACAAAAGCCACCCGTTCTCAACGCTGTCTCCACCTGACGACGCAGCTCTACTGGCCTTCCATTTCAAACATTACAGCGTGACGTCAACATCTGGCGCCGCTATAAAAGAGCACCGGCATGATTTCATCTTCTGTGGGCACGGTGGATCCAAGGCTGCCATGTCGCTATATGGAACGCTTCTCTGCTCGGTGCAGGTTAGTTCCTGTTCAAGTTCAATACGTAGTGATTGTTGATGCTTATTGCTTGTGCCGTGCTCACGGCGTTGTTTTGTAATATCGTATGACTGCTTTGTCGTTTGCAAACTACTAATTTGCGGTGATGTCGAGGAAAACCCAGAACCCACCAAAAAGGAACTGTATGAACAACTACTTGACGGTCAGGCAAAACTGCGAAAGGAATTACTGGAAATCAAAACGCAATTTTCTGAGCTAAAAGAACATATGCTCGACTTTAGGCATACTGTCGTAAATATGGCGTCTGATCGCTCAGCTCAGCATGAGAACACTGATTATTTGCATGCCACATTGAAATAGTTTGAACATGTGATGTCTTTTCAAACTGAAAAGCTAACAGACCTAGAAGACCACAGCAGGCGTCAAATGTAATTATTCATGGAATACCTGAAACCTCAAGACAATCAGAAGAAGAGCTAAACAGCAAAGTCGTGAAGGGTCTTTTTGAAGAAAAACTTCAGGATAAATGTGAATCTGTTGGGCGTATCCATCGCTTGGATAAGCACATGGGGAAGCGACCCGTAATAGTGTATCTGCAAGACTTTACAGAAAAGAAACAGATATTGAAAAACGCAAGCAAACTGATGGGCTCGAACATCTTTGTTAGGAATGATTACTCAAAATCAACGCTAAAAACCGCAGTTTGCTCTGGCACACTGAAAAGGCCGAGATGGGACAGGGAAAAAAATCAACCTGATACACGATAAAGTGAAGATCGATAAGAATGTGTATTTTGGGGATGAGGTGCTAAACATGCGGGTAAAAATGACCGGCTCACTGTATGTTCAAGCAGAGGAAGTTAATTTTGCTGTATACACAAGCAGAGGCGTGGCGGTCTGAATGACGGCAGGGATTTATGCACATAAGTATCTTCTAAACATTCAGGTAGCCATAGCAATTTCATTTTACCTTCAGTAAGCTCTGGGTCTATCACAACACACCTTCGACCTCGAACGAAAATTTACCGCAAGTTACAAGATTCATTTTCGCTAGTGCCGTCCCTCAAGTCAGCATCTAAATATACGGGACATCTGAAACTTTCCAATCGAAGCTACATTTGTAAGGTCTATGATATTCTGGAGGGCATTCTGGAAAGTCCTGCGCTCGGCATGAACGACCAGCAAGGTCTGCATGCGAACGTTCAAAAAGATTATCGCAATTACAGCGGAAACTTGGCAAGCGTCAGAGATGGAACAGATGCATACCCCTAATCTGAGATATCGTATTGACACTCGTGGAGGGAGTTGTATGTCCCACATCTACTCTTGGTCTACAAAGCCTCGTGCTTATTCGCGGCAGACCACCATTATTCTTAGGGTGCAACAAAGTAGGACACATTCGTTGTCACTGCCGGGCACCGGGCTGTGAGAATTGTCGACGGTCTGGACACACGGCTGAAAAATGTGTGGTGACGTATGCCAACAAACTACGCCATCACATGCGACCACTTGATGACGCTTACTAGAGCAAATAATAAATGCTGCGGAAGTCCTCGAGGCAACTGGCAAACTTCTACGCGCCGTATTTGTTGAACCCTGTGCCGCTGCAATGACAAGGGTAATGACTGTGCTTCAGCGGAGACGTTCGAACAAGCAGCGAAAGAAGATGGCGCGACAGGCAGCGGTGAAAAGCAGGTGGTCCCTGCATCTGGTTCGACAGACACTCGGAAGCTTTGGAAGCAGTGCTGATAATGAAGCACCAGATACGGAGGTGACTACGAACGATGTGCGAGGATCCACCAACGCCTTCATAAGTAAACGCCGAGCATCACCAAACTTCGAGACAAGTGAGTAAAGGGCCTCAATTGCCTGTTCTAATAAGGCTGCACAGCGGAGAGAGCGCAAGGCGACAGCAGCGCGCGCTCGCAGACAGAATCCCGATGCTCGAGCGCGCGAGGCAAGGGACATCGCAAGCCATCCATCGTCTAAGAACAAATAAAAGTTGATTTGTGTATATACACACACAGCGTTTCTCACGTCTTTACATGATGATCGACTGGGCGAATTACGCGGAAGATTCACAGTTTACCGATGAATCCCTCCGGAGCTTCGCCCATTCATCATCATTCACCCCGTGAATATGCCGTAATTTTTTTTTCAACGGTCAACGTATGTGGACTGCAATCCAACCAGCAGCAGGTGCAACTACACCAGTTGCTCTCAGCCGACATTTTGATTTCATCGCCGTTCAAGAAATCAAGATCGAGAGGGAAGTGGATACATAGAAGGCCTTGTGGCCATATCTTTTTGTATTTGATGTATTAGTGTCGCACGCTGTGGGCCTTTCGGTGGGCTGCCTTCTGTTTCTCGGGAAGAGTTTATCGCATTCTTCTATAGCATGTATGTTGACGAAGAAGGGTGACTAATACAATGTGATTTTATATTTTATGGTTTACCGTGGCACCTAATCAACGTGTACGCCATTAGTGATGCACCACGGCACTCTAGTTTCTTTGAAAGTTTGGTTACTTTGTTAGATGCTTGAGTGATTGATATGTGGAGTTTAACGTCCCAAAATCACCATATGACTATGAGAGACGCCGTAGTGGAGGGCTCCGCAAATTTCGACCACCTGAGGTTCTTTAACATGCACTCAAATCTAAGCACACGAACCTACAACATTTCCGCCTCCATAGGAAATGCAGCCGCCGCAGCCGGGATTCGATCCCGCGACCTACGGGTCAGCAGCCGAGTGCCTTAGCCACTAGACCACCACGGCAGGGTATTTGTTAGATGCTGACCATAGAATCGTACTCGTGGGCGATTTCAACTTTCTGTAATCCATCCAATCGTACCGGGCGTAGTCGCAATGACAGGAGTGCTCATGGACCACTCGTGGGACGAACTTTATATACCTATCTAGACGAGCTTTTCAGGAAGAAATGCGGCACGTAGAGACATTGCGTGGTTGTATTAATTGATAACTTCATCATTTGTGTCGTCGTTTGTTTCCTTTATATTTGCGTACGCTTGTATTGTTGCAGTTACTTCCTTTATGTGACTTTTGTCGATCGTCTCGAGTGTCTAAATCATGGGTTATAATTTTGTGTAGTGGTTCTTGTACGCGGGAAGTATGAGTGTGCGGTGTTTGCAACTAGTAATAAATGAAATGCACCAGTTATTAGGAACAGGTCGTAGCGTCTCCTGTTTGCCGGCCCCGGCACGAATCCCTGTGTGTGGAAAGCGGTTGAGACGCATAGCCAAGAGGGAAACGAGAAAAAGGGTTGAGTGCTCTTCCCTCTCTTTGGCGATCGGTGGCGTAGCGGGGACGTCTCACAGCGATAGAAGGCTGGTGCTTGACCAACTATGCTATCAGCGCGTTTGCGAACGGTTTTTCAGACATGCCTTATATATCTCACACTGCGCTCTGTACCTCCGTTCGTCGTTTGTCCGGGCGGTGCTGCCACCTATAAAAGCGGAGAAGCGAAGTACTTCATTTATGACACTACCGAACATCGGCAGAGAATGCTGTGGCTCTGCACTACGGCGCTTCGATGTCAGCATTCGAACGGACGCTGACATCAGAGTA
Organism: Rhipicephalus microplus; assembly: GCF_043290135.1. Taxonomy (NCBI): domain Eukaryota; kingdom Metazoa; phylum Arthropoda; class Arachnida; order Ixodida; family Ixodidae; genus Rhipicephalus; species Rhipicephalus microplus. The sequence goes on from NC_134710.1 coordinate 227,380,858, forward strand.
TGCTCCCTAATAAGAAAGTCCTAGAAACGCCACCTAGATGGCGTTGGCCCAACTTTAAATACAGTGTAGCGTGGCCTAAGCAATCAGCTCCGACAAAGTTTCTGGAGCTAAACTTGGAGGCCACGAACGGAGGCTGCAATTTTGATGCACTGTGCTCGCGGATTTGACTCTGTGACGACACCGTTATACGTGCCTTGTCTTTCGCGTTGTGTGATCTTGCGCAGCGTAGGGCAGCTCCCGTATGCACCAATGGTGTATCTCCGCTGTCTATTGATACGAGTGTGATGGTACCGACAACAAATACTGCTGCATAAAGCACCACCGAAAGACAACGGCGTCGACGGGCAAATGTCAGGCAAGTGAGTTTCGTGCAGCGATGGACACGTCAGGCGAAAGCGGGAGGCCTTCGCCTGCTACTCTGTCTCTCACTTTTGTGAAGTTGCGCGTATCACGACCCAACTGGCTGCCATACAGACACCGATGCAGGACCAAATTGATCGCACATCTTCGCCGAAGCGACCTACCAGCAGGACGCTTCTCACGAGAAAGGGCGCTGTATGCCAAGCACATCCATAAGAAAGTCGCCGACCCGCAAATCACGCACTCCTCGCCGCAGCAGACAGGGAGTTGAAAAACGATTGAGTGAAAACCCATTCAGTTTCGCCCGCGTGGTTTTCGAACGCCCATGGTTCAAGTGTGACTTGCACGATGCTCCGGTGCGTACAATGCAGTGTCTCCGGAAAGTGTATCCTGGTCGCAAGTCATTGGTTTTCGCAGAGCAGAAGATGTGCCACTATAAAGGTGTCAACAAGAATGCATCAACATCTAAGGGTGCTGTAGCCACTAAACGCCAATAGAAAATATATTTATTTGTGCACTAAACATTCAACTACTTCTGTGAAGACATGTTTAGCGTCCGTGTTTATATCGATTGCAATGTCAGAGGAATCGTCTTGATCAACCACATTTTTTATTCGTTCTATGTCTCCTCTGATATAATTTCAGCCGATGTATGCGTTCAGGGAACTTTCATTTCCGCGAATTTCACAACGCTCGCCAATAGCAAACACGTGTCAGCTGTTCGTGTATTTTTTGTTCCACACCACCCATCCGGCGCAAGTGTTCGCGAACACTTCCCGATCGCGTGGTAATTTTCACGAGGCAAAATTTATTTAACTGCAGCGCCTCAGTTTTTTGCCCTCGGTAACAAATAACTCGTGGAAACCGCAATGGTTGGCCGGCTATTTGAAGTCAATTTTTTGTCGGGAATCACATTATTAGGCAGCGCTGCTCATTCCCTTTCATTTTGGACGAGTGAGATTCAAAACAGCCGCGTAGACCCGGCGTACCGCTCATCCGCCGGATGCACGTGTCAGGACTTAGCGAAAAGAAAAGAGTATATAATATAGTAAAGCTAGAAGTACGATCAATGACAGCGCTTCAGGAAGAAGCCGGTTAACTGCGTCAAGGCCCGATTCAACAATTTTATACCACGTACTACACCTCACTCCGGTTATACGAGTTTGGTGTATACGCTAAAGTCTTTTTCTCTTCTTATTCTTCTTTCAAGAATAAATGCAAGATTGGAAGGCGCATTTCTTTGAAGACAATTCAAAAGCAGGACATGAAAACAGAATGAACTGTAGTGAACACGTTTGTATTGTTTGCTTTTTCGTTTCACTATAATGTCCGTATAGAATATCCGTGTCATTTTATAAGATTGCTTGTTTGGCGACCAATGAATGCTAGCTTGCAGAGAGTATCAAGTTGCTCGAGGGAAAGCGGTGTACATTGTGTAGTTTTTCTCTGTGTTTTGAGTGAGAAATACGATCAATAAGTGGTACGCATATAGGATTGGCAATGGGTAGACTTGAAAAGGAGCCACATTTTAAACCAAATGTAGCCAAAGTGGCCATGCCTTTGTCTTTATCGCCAAATTTGTGGCCAAAATGAACAAAATTGGTTTTATGACTACAGTGTTGATTATTACACTACGAATTTGATTGGAGGCGAAAATGCTGAAGGCCCGCGTGCTCAGACTTGGCTGATCGTTAAAAAAAAACATGGTTGTCAAAATGTCCGAACAGCTTCACTGCGGCGCTTCTTATAGTCGTATGGTGGGTTTTAGACGTTAAACCCCATGCTTATATCAATAAATTACGAATTTAATCTCAAATATGCAAAACCATCGAAATAAGATAATTTTTCCCACATGCTTTGTCTTGAAGTCTCCCATGCTAAGAATGACTTATTTTGTTGCTTTTGTACCGCAAAGCCAAGAACATTACATAGGAGACTAAAACAACATACATTGTAGGCCCGTGTGCTCAGATTTGGGTGCACGTTAAAGAACCCCAGGTGGTCGAAATTTCCGGAGCCCTCCACTACGGCGTCTCTCATAATCATATCGTGGTTTTGGGACAATAAACCCCACATCTCAATCAATAAAACAACAAACAAAAAAGCAACAGAAAAAAGCAGACAACAAAAAAATACAATACACAGTTATTCAGCAGGCTAGTATGTGTGCAGTGGTGGTTGCCGTGTCACGAACCCTCTGATTATCGATAAGGAAAGCAATTCCACTCGTTTCTCATTTACGCGTTAGAAATGCTTTGGGTTTTATTAAATGCAATGCCTACCTAATAGTGATGACAAAATTGATGGGACATACAGAGCGGTGACAAAATGAACGTGTTTTGAAGTTTTGAAAGACGTTGCTATGATATATATATACTAAGGAATAATGTCAAGCGCCGAAACTTTTCATTGATTGATATGTGGGGTTTAACGTTCCAAAACCACCATATGATTATGAGAGACGCCGTAGTGGAGGGCCCCAGAAATTTCGACCACATGAGGTTGTTTAACGTGCACCCAAATCTGAGCACACGGGCCTACAACGTTTCCTCCTCCATCGGAAATGCAGCCGCCGCAGCCTAGATACGATCGCGCGGCCTGCGGGTCAGCAGCCGAGTACCTTAGCCACTAGACCACCGCGGCAGGGCAGAGCCAAAACTTTTGATGAGCTGTTGGAGAAGAAGAGGGAGAGCCTGGATTTTGTGACTGTTATTGCAGTGTGATTTAGATAAAATCAATATCACATTACTATCGTTTACGTTAGGTACGTGTTATACAAGCATATAAATGTTCATAACAAGTGAGGGATTCTAATGCGAGAATATTTAAACGGTAAATAGGCAGAATTAGTGTTCCTAACAATACGAACAACTTTGTGTTTTATATTGTTTATTTCCACAAACCATATTTTGCACAAGGTGGCAGAGCAACTATATATGTCTTGGTTAATAAGTGTAAGTTCAGCGCACCACTATATTTTTACGCAGCGTAGAAATAATTTTGTAACATTGCAGCCAACTTGCAAGTTGGAACATTGAGCATTTGTTGAAGTTCAATTGACTGGTGCAAACACTTGGACAGGGACGAAAAACACAGAACGTGGGCATTTAAGCTGATATTTTTTGAAGTCACGCACACCAAAATTTATTATTAGATGTACCACAATAGCATACCAGCCTAACTTTGGTGTGTAGCTTCGAAATAATTAGAAACTGACATCAGTATAGATAGCGGGCGGCATGAATGATCGTGCCACGTGTTCGCCAACATGCGCGTAACTTCGGCTTTGCAGGTGCGTTTGTGGAGGTGCCTCGATGCAGACCAGCCTGCTGCTATAGAGCGAGGACATGCGCGCACATCCGCTGACGAGACAGAAAAGCGCATGATACGAACTTGCATTTTGTTGGTCGGATTGCTTTAACGTGGTGATTGCTTGCTCAGCGATTAATTTTACGCGCTTCAAGAGTGTTGTCAATTTCCTCTCTCTCTCTCTCTCTCTCTCTCTCTCTCTCTCTCTCTCTCTCTCTCTCTCTCTCTCTCTCTCTCTCTCTCTCTCTCTCTCTCTCTCTCTCTTCTTTCACTCTGATTACCCGCTGCCAGTTTTTCGATCGTCTGTTTCAAACGTGTCAAAGCAGATTGCGGCTTTCCTCACCAGCTTGGTATTAAATAAAAGCAGTATTGCTAAGTTCCTCAGTAAATATTCATAATTAGGGGCAGTATAAGAGACTATAGGACCAAGTTTTTTGCATCGCCCTCTTCGTCACAGTCCCTTGCGTTGCCCCGAGCCGTGAACATTGCACTCTAATCCTCCATACAGCACGTGCTGTGTTTACGAATGCTCTTTAGTAAAGAAGATGCGAAAAAAAGTATGCCCAGATCAAGAGAAGGACAGCTCTGTGAAGTTGAGCACTCAAGGTTCATACATCGCCTCAAGGTGCAAATTTTAAATCTTATACGAAGCGTTCAATGGCTCGTTATTAAAGTTGCTGTCACGTTACGCGCTAAATGCTCGTGATATATATCTCACATCAAATTACCAGTGAAATTTCAGGCCACATTTTTTTGAAAGGACGCGCTGTTTTAATTCTCTGCTGCGAAGTAGAGTGAGTAATTTTGGTTTGTTCTTCCTCGCATTGCCTGCGTCATGCCGCGTAAGTCGCACTGTTTTTTGAGGCGCATAGCAATAAGTGCCGAAGCGTGGTCCTTTGGGCTGATTGGTAACTCATTGGTAAATAGAAAAACAACGCATGCAGAAGGAGACGAAGTGCCAGTGAAGGAACACACAGTACGAACGCTGATAAGGGCCACTTTGATAAGGCAATCGAGAGGCTTTAAATAGCCACCTTTAACTGCGGAGCGAACTCTAAACATATGGCGATACAATAGTTCTATTTCAGCAACTTCCGGTGAGGTCGGTCTCCGTGTGTTATGCGGTGCTTTTCAATTCACATTTGAAAATGAAATCAGCAGAGTGAAACAAAGCTGCGTTTACAGCCCTGAAAGCGATTCTGACAATGAAGAACGCGATTACAGAAAACACCGAGTTGCTACCCCCCCCCCCCTCCCCGTTTCTTCTCCAACAAAACACCAGATGGCAACTATGCACACCTGCTATAACACCAAATAGGCGAACGAGAGAAAGTGCGTGACCTCTGAGTCAAGTGGGTCATCTGCGATACGCATAAGTAAACTCGCACGGACTGCTGTGTCGTGTTCGTCTCCATAACACTGACAACAACGTGAGCGACCTTGACAGACAAGCTATCGCACTGTTTGTTGAGAATATCGTTCCAAACGGCATCCAACGTGTCATATATTAGTGAGAATGACCTCACGACGAATGTTTATACGCAAGAAGGCATTTTTCAAATGTGAAGCATTTGTTCGCGAACTTTGAAGACATTGAGCGTATCTATCTATCTATCTATCTATCTATCTATCTATCTATCTATCTATCTATCTATCTATCTATCTATCTATCTATCTATCTATCTATCTATCTATCTATCTATCTATCTATCTATCTATCTATCTAGCCGCCTACAGCTTTTCCCTCTCTTGGACGTTTTGATAATGGTATCGATACCAAAATTGGTATGGCATAACATGAATGTATGACGACCATAAGTGGCTAGTCATAACCTGAAAATCATGACATGTATGTCAAGAATGTGATGATTTCCATTTCATTGTCTTGTTGCACGCCCTTGTGGTGCTTCGTTTATATGACATGTGGCAAAACTAGGGTGGTATGACATGACTGCATGGCGAACATAAGTGACAGACCCTAACGTAGAAATCATGACACGCATGTCAAGTAAGAACATGACTACATGCCACGCTCATGATGCACTCGCAGTCGTTTCCCTTGCTTTGCATATACCAAACTTGGTATTACGTGACCTCATTTGGATGACGAAGGTATGTGACTGGTGCAATCATAAGATGCGTCATGTAACAACATCACTACATGGCACGCTCATGATGCGCTCGCAGCCGCTTCGCTAGCTCCACATATACCAAATTTGGTATTACATGGCGTGAACAAACAACTAAGGTAAATGACACGTCCAAACATGATAACCATGACATGCGTGTCATGTACGGCGTACGCTTAAAGATTGGTCCCCTATCTGCATGTTTCACTGCAAATGTCGTCTAAAGACAATAGTCTTGCGTCTGGAAAAAGGGAAAAAAACATTTATTTGATGTGCTCGAGAAAATTGGTCAATTGTATTCTAGAGGCGCTGCGTTAGAGAGTCTAGATCCGTGCAGCAAAGGCAAACGAGCGCATTGAGGCACGTTAGACACGAGCGCTATCTGGCAGTTATCTTCAAAAACGAAGAGAGACGGGCGCGCAGCCCGTTTTGGAGGCGATAAGGTGTAGAACGCAAAGTCACGGGCAGGTGCCACCACCGTGTCGTCTTAGCAAAGTATTGGAAACACTTGCCTTATTGAGCATCGCGTTACATTGTCAGCGCCCTGTGATAAGCGCTACGGTTCTTTAAAGTACTTATGTATACCTTCTCTACTGTAAAGGCACACATATAAAATCTTGACGTGTTGCTATGGTGCCTCAGATATGCGCAATAATTGCCCTTTATTGGGAAATCGCACAAGTATGAACGCTTAAACCTGAGCAATATTAGTGGGAACTGCGGATGGGTTTGGCCGTTTGAGATATCATCTGGTGCCGTGAGGGGTATCCTTACAGCGGCAAATAGACAAATTTAGAGAAAGACAGACAGACCAGAATTTTTGCGTCGAAGTACCGCAAGAAAGATTATCGTCTTTAAAAAAGGGAGCGAGAATGGAGAAACGGGCTCCGTTTCCCTTTCGGCGCAGTGACTTTCTCCCTTTCAGGCACCTTACCCGTCACGCCCGCTCGCGGCAAGGATTAAAGCAGCAAAGTTTCTTCTACAGTGTTCAAGTTTCTCCTCAATCACGGGAATCTTGCACTCGCACACACGCACGCTGAGCCTAGCCGGCCACGGCCAATCACGTGCAATCACTTTTACCTACGATTGATGTAAACAATGTAGGTGTGACGTTTATTCTTTTTTTTTTGTTAGTGTAAAGCAAAAGCCTTTAATCGCCAGGCACTCGCACGATGTGCCGCACACTTCCACGTGTGTCTCGTGTTGTTTCATACTACAAATTTGTAACGAATACAAGGAGCTCTGCTTCCCTAAGCAGCCTTGCTTTGTCGATTACCTTAGACTGTACAAAAATAATGAATTTTTTTTTCTGTGTCGACATACATGGTAAGCAAACGCGTTTTTAGTTTCACGCGGCTCCAATAGCACTCATCCATTCAACGAGGCGCATAAAAAACATCACAGTTAATTTTTCAACATTCTCGGGAACGTGATGCCACTGCACAGTCCATGCGTGAAAGTACGGTCATATACAATCGCTACCGCCATATGATTTTCAGGCACGCCGTCGTGGAGGTCGGCGGATATAGTTCGACACACTGAAGTTTTTTGCCGTGAATCGTCCAGACATAAGCACAGGAGTGTTGTTTGCATTTTTCGCTCATCCAAATACGGCCGCCGTGGCCGGGAACCAAACCTGCGCCCTCTAGCATAGTCACACGACACCCAATGAAAGGGAAACGAACTGCAAAGTTTCACCGAGCGTTTATTTGCCAGACTGGGTTACAATCATCAGAAACGTTTTAAACATCATCATAACTACACTTTTTTGAAAGGTAAGCCAATGGCTTCTATCAATTAAACCAAATTTTGAATTGCCCATGCCAGCACTTTGAATTGCCCATGCCAGCACTGAAAGTTAGGACAGAATTATGCACACGTGCAGTATGCCTCTCTCGTCCACATGATTCTCCTTTGTCGTGCGAAACTAACCACAAAATGCCCTTCTAGTAACAGCTGTGCACAGCAGGTAAGTACTAACACTCTGACTCACCTTTGTGAGAAGAGTATTGCAAATCCAGAGTAATAGAAGCAGTGGCGTAGCAACTTTTTTGCGAGGGGGGGGGGGGCAAACCTGCCTCACTCGTCAGCCGGAATATATATAGACGTAGCGGGGAAGGAAGCGCACTGGTTCAGTAGTAAAAACGGAAGCGAGAAAGCACGAAAGCACGACGTATGACGAAACACTTTTAATAATCTATTTGTGAATATTAAAAGTGTTTTGTCGTACGTCATGCTTTCTCGCTTCCATATATATATATATATATATATATATATATATATATATATATATATATATATATATATATATATATATATATATATATATATATATATATATATATACCAAAATATCTAAAAATGAGTTTTTAAGACAGGTCTCGTCGTGGCACTGGGGTCCATATCTACACTTTCACACCAACGTCATACCATGTTTCACGTCTTCCTCGGTTGTAGCGGTCGGCATCGATATGTTCTTGGTGACATATTCGGTACTTTGCTAATTGACGGGCCTCTTCGGCTCTCTCTATATAGTCGTCCAGATCAGAGGCATAGTGATCTTGGTGTATAGGTAACATAGCGTCCATCGCTGTGGTAACTACACCATCTTAAACTAGATGAAACGGGATAATCTTGGTAGTCTCTTGTACGGTGGTGTTATAGGCGAAGGTGACATACGGTAAAATTTCGTCCCACTTTTTGTGTTCGACATCCACATACATAGCTATCATGCCAGCTAGAGTTCTGTTAAGGCGTTCAGTCAGGTTGTTTCTTTAAGGGTGATAAGCAGTAGTTTTCCTGTGAACAGTGTGAGTCATGTTCAGCAGGCAGTTCATGAGTTCCGCCGTGGAAGCTGGTCTGCGATCGGTGATTACAACAGTCGGAGTGCCATGCCGTAGGACTATGCTGTGTACGAAAAGTTTGGCCACCTCAGCCGCCGTTCTCCGATACAAGGAGTCTGTTTCAGCGTATCTGTTTAAATAATCAGTCGCTACAACGATCCAATTCTTGCCGAGTAAAGACGTCGGGAAGAGTCCATGGAGGTTCATGCCAACTTCTTGGAAAGGCGCTTTCGGTGGGTCTATCGGTTGCAGAAGGCCAGCTGGCTTAGCATGAGGTGTTTTTTTTTCGTATTTGGCACTCACGGCATGTTTTAACATTGCGCTGTACTGAAGATAATAGCTTGGGGCAATAATAATGCAGATTCGTGCAAGCGTTCGAGTGACCCCCTAATGTCCAGACGTGGGCTCATCGTGGCACACTTGTAGTATTTCTTGCGACATAGTTGCAGGAACGACAAGCAGAAACTTTTTACGGTTGGGTTTAAAGTTTCTTTTGTAGAGGACATTTCCTCGAAGGCAGAACGATGCGAGGCTTCGAAAAAATATATGAGGTACTTGTACGTCAGCTCCTACCAAGTGTTTGATGAGCGGGAGCAATTATTCGTCCGCGTGTCAAAATTTGGCTATCTGAGAAGCCTCGACAACACCTACGAATGAAAAGTCCTCTTCTTCTGACACTGCCGTGTCTGCAGGTGCCCGTGACAAACAATCGGCATCGGTATGCTTCCTCCGAGATTAGTATACCAAGGTTGTATCATATTCTTGCAGTCTGAGGCTCCCCCTTTCTAGTCGTCCGGATGGGTCCTTGAGGTTCGCGATCCAGCAAAGGACATGGTGACCACTGACTGCCTTGAATGGTCTACGATACAAGTATGGCCGAAACTTACTGATGGCCCAGACGACGGCAAGGCATTCTTTCTCTGTGGCTGAATAATTGGTCTCCGCTTTTGTTAGAGTCTGGCTGGCGTATGCTATCACCTTTTTTTCGCCATTCTGCCACTGTATTAGAATGAATTCGAGGCCAATGTTACTGGCGCCTGTGTGTATTTCCGTGTCAGCTGTTTCATCGAAATGACAAAGAATTGGGGACTCTTGCAACCGTATTTTTAATTCGTTGAAGGCGCTTTGTTGGTCGGTTTCCCACTGGAAAGGTACATCTTCTCTCGTAAGTTTCATTAAAGGTTCTGCGACTTTCGAGAAATTTCTCACAAATCGTCTAGCACACAGACCTAGATGTCTCCACACTGACTTTTTGTCTGCTGGCACCGAAAACCTTGCAACGGTGGCTGCCTTTTTGAGACCAGGGCGAACACCGTGGGCGCTGACGACGTGCCGAAGGCATCGAGGCTCTTCGAAACCAAATCGGCACTTCTCTGGCTTGATGGTCAAACCTACTGAACGAATCGCTTCTAACACTGTCCGCAGGCGCTTCATATGCTCCTCGAATGTAGCGGCGAAGATGACCGCGTCGTCTAGGTACACTAAGCAACACTGCCACTTCAATCCGGAAAGTACAGTGTCCATCGTGCATTGGAACTTTGCCGGCGCACAACAAGACCAAAAGGGAGAGCCTTAAATTCATAGAGTCCGTCCAGGGTAACAAAAGCAGTCTTCTCGCGATCACGTTCATCAACTTCGATCTGCTATTATCCACTTTTCAGATCTAGTGATGAGAAGAACTTGGCACACTGAAGTCGGTCTAATGTGTCGTCAATACGCGGGAGGGGATATACATCGCATTTAGTCACATCATTTAATTTCCGGTAGTGGACGCAAAACCGTGGTGCGTAACCCTTCTTCTTGACAAGTACTACAGGAGATGCCCACGGACTGCTAGAAAGTTGAATACCATCATCTTCAAGCATCTCCCAGACTTGATTCTTGATAACTTCCCTTTCTTTTGGTGAAACAAAATAAGGGTGCTGGTATACCGGCCTGGTTGTCTCGTCCGTTACGATCCTGTGTTTTGTAATGGTCATGCGTCGTACCTTGGAACTACTGGAGAAACAGCTGCCGAATTCCCGTACAAGATCGTATAGCTGTTGACGTTGAATCACTGAAAGGTTAAGATTTACAGATATTACGTCTCAGACATCAGATGTTGGTTTCATATCCATTGAAGTTGTTTCAAGGCTGCGTATTTCTGTCGCTTCACAAAACTCATGAAGAAGGGCTATGGCTGTCCTCTTTGCGATAGGCTGAAATTTGTTCCCGAAATTTGTCAGGAGGATGTCTGTGTACCCGTTTTGTAGCTGGATAATCCCTCGTGCCACACAAACACCTATTCTAGGAAAACATCCATGTTACTGTCTGGCACACCTTCGTAGTTACCAAATGATCACTTGAGCCATTACACTGCTCTGCGGTGGTGCAGTAACGTCATCATCGACGACTCGCAGTGAAATGGTGTATCACTCGTCTGCTTGAGCTACTTTGGTAGCTTGTTCCATCGAAAATGATATGCTTGACCTTTGCAAATTAATGAAGGCACCATTTGCTTGCAGAAAAATTATTCCGATTATAAATTTTCTTGAACATACGGGCAGGACAACAAAGTCACCAATGTAAGTGAAACCTCGTATCTCAACCCTTGCGGCGCACCTGCCGAGAGGCGTTATAAGGTGACCGCCTGTCGTACGTACTTGAGGTCCACTCCTTTCGGTCAGAACTTTCCTGAGGCGCTTCCCTAAATCGTAGCTTGTCACAGAGTAATCCGCCCAGGTATCGATTAAAGCCATGAGCTCTAGCCCATCCATTACCTACGGCAAGTCTGAAGTTATCTTCTCATTATTGCACTTCCTTACCTGGAGACAGTCATCGTCGTCGTCACGCTGGTGTCGCAGTGGAGGATCTTCATATTTCGAATCACCAGCGACCTCGCCTCCACAGGTCACCTACTTCAGTTTCCTGAGTTTGGTCTAGGCGAACGATGCCTAGGTGCGTTTGGAAAGGAACGTGGGCTTGGCGAGCGCCGACGTAGAGGGGATGGTGGCCACGGCTGATGACGATGATGCAGGTTGGAGCTATGACGTGAGCACAGTTATTCCACGGTGTCGGACGGTCTTTCGCCGTTTCGCGGACACGGTGCGTTGATGGCGAATCCCCGAAGACCAGCTTGACGGTATCGGCAAAACCGATACAGGCGGCCAACCTCTCCACAGGGGAAGCACAGGGGCCTACGTTCCGCATCTCGCCATACATCGCTTTTCGAGGTCTTGTCTTTGTCGCAAGAGGTGCGCTGCGAGTTGCCTCTACAATATTGCGCGGGCTACGTGCTGTCGGTGTGTAAGTACTTGGCGTCTCGATAGGGGTACATTGGACAGCAGACCAGCTGAGCACCTCAGAATAAGTTACCGCGCACCGTGTTGGTGGTGCATCACTCTGCGGCTCCCGTATGGCCTGCCGAATTTCCTCTCGGACAACATCCGCTATAGACAGCTCGGTGAAACGGGTGACTGCAGCTTGCGTAGTTTCTCCCTGACAACCAACCCGACGAGCTCCCGCAGAGTGTCAAGACTATCGACAACGTTTGCCGAGAAGACTCCTGCTGATGTACAGGTTACGTCATGGTTGTACTGCCGGAATCTCTGCTGCAGTGTCATGGTTGTTGCTTCCGACCGAAACTCAGCAACAGTGTGCGGCAGATTGCGAACGAGTCCCACGAACAGCTCCTGCTTTACCTCATATGCATGTGATGGCGCACCTTCTTGTCTTCAGTCATGTTGGTATCAGTTCACTTGAACAGGTGGGACATGTCTTCTTTGCACATAGCAACAGTATTGTTTGTGCGTTGATTCCGTGCACGAAGAGCTGCGTCTGCCTTTTCCCGGCGATCATTGTTGCCAAACGTACACAGTAGCTGCCGCCGGAACTCTTCCCAGGACGTCATGGATGCGTCGTGGTTTTCGTACCACACTCGCGCTGCGTCTTCCAAAAAGACGTAGATGTTGCGCAACTTGCCTGCTTCGTTCCATTGGTTTATGTTCGCCACTCTCTCGAAATGATCCAACCAGTCTTCGGCGTCCTCGAACGGGTTACCATGGGACACCTTGGGTATGACGGGTTGGCTGACAATGAGCTGAGATGGTGCAACTTGACTAGTCATGGTGGTGGCATTCGCTGTCTCTGTCGCCGATACCTTTGATACAGATGGAAGTGGACCAGATTATGGTGAATCCGCTCGAATATGGTGACTGGTTCATTTGTGCACTGGCGTAAGCTGTACGGCTTCCGGATGGGGAGGGCTTGTACTTCGTTCTCTCGTGGGGTTTGGAATCATTTACTCCGCCTCTCCACCCGAAAATGTAACAAATGTAGCAGCCTCACAACAAGAGTGTTCTATTTACGCTGTTTATTAAGGGGCGAGCCTGTGCCCAAAGTGAACGACGCACACCAATTAAGAAGAATCGAAGGTCGGTAGTCCTCGTGAGCATAGGCGTATCAGCCGGGGCAGCAACGGGGCGTGAGCCCCCCCCACTGAGAAAATTGGGGGGCTGAGCCAGCCCCCCCCCCCCCCACTTTCGATAGTGGTCACTGTCGGCTGCACGCTGGGAAAACCAACAACTAAGGCGAAGTCTTCCTTCAGCACAATAATCACTCAGTTATATTGTTACGAGGAAATGAAAATGTTACCAGGGAATGTTTTAATATAGTGAAAATTTTCTAGCATTTCTGCTGTCTCGATTTTCCTCGAAGGCTCTTTGCGGCGCGGGCTGCCTATGCGATGCTTTCGCGCCTTGTACTGTAGCATTGCAAAGCAGGCATGCTACAGTACAAGGCGTGAAAGCGTCGTGTACTATAGCGTGCTTCATTGTAGATGGGAACGAGCAAACTTTTTATGGACCAGCCAGAGTATTTGCTGCTTTAGTATAATCATTTTCTTTTATCGAAAACGAATAGCATCCCCGCTGTTCTGTCAAAGCTGCTGTGAGACAATGATTGTGATGAATCTTTTTAAATGTTTTAGTTTTGTCATACTGGAAGCACCAAAAAAAAAGTTTCCGCTTTAGTCTCTGATAAATATGATCAGCCTTGCTTTAGGAGCGAAGGCAGCAGTTTGCAAAGTGGTGAAGAATAAAGCAGTGGACTCGAGTTCAGTGGGAAGCTCAGTTTTTAAGCATATATATATATATATATATATATATATATATATATATATATATATATATATATATATATATATATATATATATATATGCTGACAAGTGAGGCAGGTTTGCCCCCCCCCCCCCATTCGCGAAAGAGTTGGTACGCCACCTCTCGTGAGCCTCTGCCTAGAGCACCCTCGTTCTGTTCTTCTCCATGCACATTGGCTGTTCGCTGGAGTCCCGTGCGCATGCAGGGCCAGCTCTTGCATTGCGGCTGGCTTCATCCCTCGAAGTTGTGCCGTCAGCGTTTCTCTTCGTTCACGACGTCCGCGTTGTGCGGAGCATTGACAATTTCCCATGGCAATACATATAGATACGTGTACATGTATGGTGCATGACATCGACGCCAACGCCCACGCCGATGCCGGCGGCGAAATCCAGCTGAGCGGGTCCATATAATTGCTATCACAATAAAACATAGCTCCCAATGTTGAAAAGGCTCTTCTCCAGCTGTTTTGACAGGACGGTGATATAAATCACTGTGAGAATTCAGAAATCACAGGTTGTTTTAATGGCACTGTGACTTTCCTCACTTTACTTGCATTCGGGTACGCTTATAACGTCTGAGCAGCTGAAACTCTACTTTCTCCTACCAACGTCTACCCACGAGATAGAAAAATGTGTAATTTATTGTGTTTCAGGGGACTTTTCTCCTTACACAAAAACGAAGGGCATAGTAGTTAAATGTGGTGATTGTCCTCTCACCATCTGAATAGTTATCTTCTTTCTTTACTCACCTCTCTGAAATATAAATTGAGGCAGGGGAAATATTTGTTCGAATAGACTGCCAAATGATGAAGTAACAGAGAAAAGACTTATCCCCGAGCAAAATGGAAAGAAATAAGGACCATTTTTTGAAACAGGCAAACACTGCAAGACGAATGTGCTCCCAGACTAGACAGCTATGTCATCATTCCCTTCAACATGGTTCAAACGGAAACTTAAAGGGGAACCTGCGAGATATTCATTGCCTCGTGACGTTTGCAAAGGCAGGCCAGCTGTCGGCGTGTCCAAGGAGACCCTCTTTATATGATCGAACTTGCGGCCGAAAAACACAATCTCAAACTACAGCAAGAATGGAGGCTGTACTCTAATATTGGCGTATATACAGGGTGTCGGCCGTCGATTATCCAATCCACGGCAAGGCACGTGGACATTAGGCTATACATGAGCCATCGAACATTCGAACGTTATCGCTGGTGGCCGCGTTTGTTTGGGAATAAAGTACATCTCTACGTTTCCGCACTGAAGCAAAAAAAAAATCACAGCATATCCACGAAGTGAATGATGACGTGAATCAAGTCCGTATATGAAAACACCTTGTTTCTTTTTGCTCAAATTCTGTAGACTCAAGCGACCTGTTTATATCTTACTGCAAAGCAGCGCTCTCCCTTCTTGAGATCTTTCTCGCTGTCTATTCACGACGTGTTGGCTTTGAGGACCATTATTTTGGACAATTCGTAAAGATAGGAAGTACAACATTGTGCTTCAGCTTGCGTTTCTCCCGTTCTACTTCTATTATCCGTCCTGTTCGTCCATCTCGATGTAACAGCGTCGTTATGGAATTCTCTGCTTGGAAGTGAAGCTTACAAACCTGTGAGCGCAAAAAAAATAGGCTGTTATAAATGCGCTACACATGAAACATACATAGAGGTTCCTTCATCATTATTTAACTACGGTGTAAGCAAGAAGTCATTCATTAAAAAAACAGCACAGTGATACGCGTAATATAGCAAACAGTTTTTTTTCCGCGACGCAATAAATCTCTATCCACGCACCGAGAAAGTACCGCGCCTACGATTCCTAATTTATTAAAAAATGAAGGAAGCAAGAAAAGCAAAAATAAAACCAACTTCGAAGGCGGGTTTTAACATCTGCATAGAAAAGAAATCACGCATTTTACTGCTTTTGTTTTCTTTTACGCATCGCATCATAAGAACGCCATTTTACAGGGAAAGCTGTGATGAGATCACAACTTGGGTCACGCGTAGTTGTCTGCTCCCACCGCCGCTGGTGTCTGTAACCACACCGTGCGAAATTAGAAAAACAAAAAGCTAGCCCCAAAGAAACAGTGGGGCTCGAAACCCGGGTCTGCATGGTGTCAGCCCAGTATTCTATCACTAAGCTACGCTGGTGCTTGTGACTTGTTGGCAAACCTAGCACCAAAGACACAGTGGGGCTCGAAACCCGCTGAGTGCCAGCCCAGTATTCTACCACTGAGCTACGCTGGTGCTTGCGACTTTTTTGCAAACTTGCCTTAAGCAGGCGTCATGTTGGGGAAGCAATCAGGTTAATAGGACTTATAAAGCGTTTTAAAACAATGAAGGAACAATCAGTCATCGCACAATGCAAATAGCGTATTGAGTGGACCATCCAATGCTCCAACCCATTACAAAAGTTTGTTCTTGTTTCCCTTAAGTGTGGTGCATACCCACTTCAGCCATAATTCCTCATCGTCGTCAGCCACTGCATCAACAATTGACCCGAAATTCCTTGCAAGTGCTTAGTGGATACCATGCTTCTAAACAAATGATGAATAATAGCGTAGCGAAGGCCGGCCTACTACCCAAAAGTTTATTATTAATGCCTTAGGGGACATCAAGCAAGTGTGCTTGCAGTAGTTACCCAACGAGTGTTTTGAAAAGGCTCTGTAAGGCCGCTTTTCTAGCTTTCGCTGTGACTGTGCTGTGCCTTCGACGCAGTCCTGGCGTTTTTTATTGTCGCAATAACTTGCTACATAACACGCTTCATCGGAGGATGCATGCACACATCAACATGCAGAAAACAAACTCCAAGACCAAACCAGGCGTAGTTTACGGCAGTAAGAGCCAAATATAAGTTAGTTTAATTATACTGTGAGAAGGATATCCTTCTTAGCACTGTTCGTTTACAAACGCACTCCACTGATCTGCGAATATTCACAAAAAATGCATGCTTCTTTATCGTTGTGTTAAAGTATTCCCAGTATGTACGAATAGAGTATTCCCTTCGATAATTGCAGCAGTAAATGGGGTGGCGGGAAAGAATTGAATCATGTTCAAATGATCGTTCTTTCAAACTCTCAATGTTTTTTTATAGTATCTCTTGTTTACAATTAGCTGTAACGTACTTGGTCTGTTTTCACAATCTTGTTTTCCTACAAGATTTTTTTTTAACTTCTAAGGAAAAAATAGGGGATCTTGCACTGAAGGCCCATTGCTAAAGAGACAGAGAAGCTGATGGGCATAGAGGTCCTGGCTGGTTTTTGCTAAGTTTTGTGAATGTTCATTTTTTTATGTACTATACTTTCTTTTTCTCTCTTCTCTCGATTATATGTGTGTTTCTTGTCTCCGTTTATTTCTACTTGCTTCTTTCTATCTTTCTCACGTTTATATTTCTTGGTTCCCCTTTTTTTCTCTCACTCTTTCTTTGATCACCTCTAATCATGTCATTTTTTCGGTCTTTTGTTCTCTCCATTTTTATATTTTTCTTGTCTTACTTCATATGCTATACTTTACTCTCTCCTCTCCTTCTCGCCTTTACTTCTCTTCCCCACCCCTTTGCTATACTAGAATATGTGAGGTTATGCTCTGCTCTTCAAGCGTGCATAGATAGTCGAGTAGTTAATGCACTGTCAAAGGCATCGTGGTTACACGAGTTCGAATATGACCTCTCGAAATCTTTTCTCGGCTACACTTTCATTCGTTATTTTATGTCTCTCTGCCTTAGTACTCGATGTCTCGCCAATCAGAGTTATTGCATTCCACGCAGGACAAAAGTGTCCCATTGGTTTTTGCGAGGGAAGGAGAAGATGAGTACGACGATGGAAAAGAAGACGAAAAAACTATGTCCCACCCCAATGTTTTTCAATATTGCTCGCGTATGTATGTATATAAATATATATATATATATATATATATATATATATATATATATATATATATATATATATATATATATATATATATATATATATATATATATATATATATATATAGTATGTTTAAGTCCCCCCCTCCGAAAAAACTACTGTTCTGGCTATGCCCCTATACGTGCCGGTTCATGATGTTGACAATTTTCTGCTAGCAACCGACAGATTGCGGTGTTTGTGTAAGCAAATCTGCTGTTAAAGATCGAGTTTTCGCCTAGTAGCTGCGCAGCGTTGTGTCACCGTCACTCAATAGTAACAACACCAATGCACAACCTCACAAGCAGCGTTTCTCGACGTCAGTCACAACACACAAACGACAATTCCTCCGTACTACATATGACTCTCCAGTTCCTATTTCGTAGTCTTTAACTAGCACAAAAGAAGCAATGCACTTTTTCTTCTCATGGCGCATATACTTCCTGTAAGCGCCTGTCGATCTTTGGTCATCGAGTGCGGGCCGCAACAGTTCCCGCAGCATTGTAGCCTTCTAGTTCCCACGGGCGTCACTTGATACGGGAGACAGTCGGCGCGCACTACTTGGTTGCGTCGGCTGTCAATTGATGCGGGCTGTCTGCCGTCTGCCTTTGTTGTTGGCTTGCACCGGATGCTGTTCTCTTCAGCCGCGTGCCCCCCGAAGAGAGAGAGAGAGTTAGAAACACATAAGCAATGCAATAAAAATCAAAAGAAAGCGGAATGCATTTCAGCCCCCTTTCTGAAGCTAGTGGAGGTATGGAGACATATGGTGAGTGCGTATATTCTTAGTGATATTGAGTAAAGCAGCATCCTGATGAGCGTGTCGCAAGCGGATTGTTTTCTCCTGCTACTTGGGGTCGTGGATGGAGTCGCCATGATAGAGTCCTGTTATATAAGTTCAGAGTTGGTTTTATGTCAGTGTTTGAAGAATTATGCTCTACTTCTTGCAAACTAGTTGGTTCATACTTGAAAACACGACTTGCTGTGCAAGCTGAAAGAAAATGAGAAGGAAGACAAAAAAAGAGCACAGATTCCCAACTGTTTATTGTCGTTTCACGAAACCATTATATAGCCATGCCACACTGTGCTACCGCGATGCGCACGAAACAGGTTTCTATTGCAGAGGAGCCGCCGAAAGAGCCGCGACAAACACTCGAAAAGTAACAAGCGCCACAATCTAAACTGCGTGTCCACAAGGTGTACACTTCTTTTTTTGTCGAATTTACTTTTTATCTTTTCCTCGAACCAAGCTTCGTCAATGACGCGGACACATAAAAAGGAACTGTAAAACCTTTCTTTGAATATTTTTTAAAAGCGCTTGACACTGACTAAAATGATAAAACATTTTCGAAACACCCTAATCCAGCACCAAATGAGCAAAATGATGAATCACTATGCCGAGAGAGTCGAAAACATGAAACCTTACGAAAACCTACCAAGCATCGCATCGAAAATAACGCAAGAGAAACGAGTGCACACTCATGAAAAGGTCAACAAAACAATGAGAAGAAAACCTTGCAATGTGTTACCCACAAAATTGAACATGGCCATGTAGGAAGACTATTTCCCTGCCTGAAAGTGAGATTGATGTCATGCTTATGCCCTTGTCATTCAATTGCCAGATGAAATACGCTTCAGTTATCTGTTTTTCAGTCTTTTCACGTGCCTTAGCCATGACTGTCACATGCTCAAATGGGGCGGTTGATTGATGTGTGGTATTTATCGTCCCAAAACCACCATATGATTATGAGAGACGCCGTAGTGGAGGGCTCTGCAAATTTCGACCACCTGGGGTTCTTTAACGTGCGCCCAAATCTGAGCACACGGGCCTACAACATTTCCGCCTCCATCGGAAATGCAACCGCCACAGCCGGGATTCGAACCCGCAACCTGCGGGTCAGCAGCCGAGTACCTTAGCCACTAGACCACCGCGGCGAGGCAAACTGGGGCGGTGCAGCCACATGCCCTACAATGAAAACCGAAGTGACCACTGATTTCTCCTTTTACGGCCAGACAGTGCTCACGCATGCGTTTGTTGAGGCATCGCACCGTCTGCCCTATGTACACTCTCCCGCATGACAAAGGAATCAAATAAACAACAGCGAAGACACAGCTAGTGAACGCGTTTGCAGGCTTTTTTTGAGCATTCCGCCATCTTCTTTGTGGCCATTAAGGAGCAGATCTAACCTAACTTTGTTGGCGCGGAAAATGATACATCAACACCGTACCTCTTAGCCACCTTCTTTATATTGTGCGATACATTATGCAGGTACGGCATAACATACGCAGGTCTCTTCTCCTTTTCTTTGACATTTTGACCACCGCTCTTGTAATTTTTAAGAAGGCTTTTGCATGCACTAGATATAATCTGTGTTGGGTACCCAGCCACGCCCAGACGAACTACCTGGTTCTCAAAGATTTTTAAGATCAAATGCGGGCAGGACTTGTCAAGAACTGCTGCACAAGCCGACAACACAATGCCTCTTTTAATCAGCTTCGAGTGCGCGCTTTCAAACGGCAACAGGGCTTTTTTGGATATCGGATTTTATTTATAGCAGATGTGCCCCTTGGCAAACCTCAGCCGTCAGTCAAGGAACTGGATCTGATTTTCTATCGGCATTTCATGCGTGAACGTAAAGGCATTACCGCTACGCCCACAACGCCCACAAGCTTTGCGTATGGTATTCTAATTCTCGACTATTTGCTAGCACTTTTTTGTGTCTCAAATAAATCTTGCCTTGTGTTGAACCTGTGCTTTTATTGTTGAAGTAAGTTATAATTGATTGATTGATATGTGGTGTTTAACGTCCCAAAACCACCATATGATTATGAGAGACGCCGTAGTGGAGAGCTCTGGTATTTTCGACCACCTGGGGTTCTTTAACGTGCACCCAAAAATGAACACACGGGCCTACAACATTTCCGCCTCCATCGAAAATTCAGCCGCCGCAACCGGGATTTGATCCCACGACCTGCGGGTCAGCAGCCGATTACCTTAGCCACTAGACCTCCGCGGCGGGGCTAAGTTAAAATTAGTACTTCTCAAAGCTTGCTGTTAGTTGCTGGTGTGAGAATCCCGATTTGCGGCCACTTTGTTTTCTTTTGCGCTCTGTAAGTTTTCGTGGAAAGTTTTCCCCGCGTAATTCTCGCACCCCCCGGCTTTGCATCGGTTTTCCGCCAAAAAAAAAAAAAAAAGTGCGAAGATTATGCGAGTAAATACGGTACTGTCAATGGAGCCGCTAGTGCTCCCACAACCTCAGTCAACTTCACGGCTGGCTTACTATGAATAGTTTTTGTAGCAATGCCTTCATGTATTAGTGGAATGCTAACAGTCTTCGAAAATAGTCAGCTGATTTTCATAAACTCCTCATTCAACTTAACTTTCCTGCATTGTCCATACACGAAGCAAGTGTGGGAGACGACTTCCGATTGTCCAACTACACAATATATAAATCATCACACAGAGCTTGAAACAGCACAGCGATGCTTTACGTTAGAAAAGACCTGCCGTCCTATTTACTACAACCAAGTCACTCAGGTATACCGGAATTTGTTGCCTGTAAATTATCATTTAGAAATAGAAGTGTCACTGTGATAAGTCGTTATACTAGCTTCTGCAAAATAACTTTAGACAGCCCAGTGGATGTGTTTAATACCGGGGACTCATGTGGGCTGCCTTGTGGAGACGTCAACGCTCGTAATATATTCTGGGGCAGTGGACATACATGATTTTCGCAGAATAACTTTCCAAAATGTCTGGTATGTCATTCTTACTCCAGTTGCAAAGATACCATGCTATGCTCACATGACCTTCTTCACACTGTAAACAAAGTCGAGTATTTGGGGAGTGCTTATACTACACAACAATATTTGTCATCTATATACTTTGAGTACTTTCCTCGCGCTATCACCATGGTTCCGGCAGTTCGTGGTTGCGAACGGCGCGCGCGTTATTAGTGTGACGTGGCATTACCAACAAGAAAGTTGCCAGTGCCCGTTTTCCAAGTAAGAAAATGTGAGCAAGTCAGATGACGATCATTGCTATGTAGCAGAACTACCCCCCAAATACGCCATTTTTTTAGAGTTTCGAGTGTAGAATTCCGAATGGTCAACGGATATATAAATGCATGGCAGGGATCACTTCCCGATTCTGGTAGGACATCGGCTAATGCTGAGTATACAAGTACTCAACGCTATTCAAAATATACTGTCAGCATTTTCTTCATCGTATAACGGGTGCATTAGGCGAAAAACTACACCTAGACGCTTTTACAGGTATACTGGGCGACTCTTATAACATTAGCACCAAGCACGTCATTTTGCGAAATGAGTATGTTGCAGTTGACGGGGAAAAGGAATGCTTCAGAGCAATCAGAAAACGAGAAGAACAGGCTTGCCATCGCCGCGAGAAACTCGAGGACTACAAGATGGCCCAAAAAACTAGCGCAACATCACACCATCGCTTATAGAGCTTAGGTAGCAGGCGATGGCGACAATACTGCTCGTCCTTGATTCATTTCCATCCTATTCCTAGAATAAGGGTAATCGTCTAATCATTCAGTGGTCCTGTTACCCAGAGCCATCCTGGAAATCGCTGTATGGAGCATATATAGCATCCTTTCTGAGCTCTTGCCACAGCCCTGAACCATCCACCAACAGATGTTGCTGACGAATTCTGTCCGCTAATAACCAGACTGGGAATTACGATTACATGCCCACAGTTCACAAGTTCCACGGCACATGTCAATCAAAAGGTGCGTGCGTGTTTTTTGTCGGAACACCCTCAGCTTGATTGTGAGTTTAACTTAGACAAACTTTAGTGTCATCTTGAGTTATGTCGTACAAAAACAGCTGCGAGACCAGATGGCGTTATGATGCTCAAAAACCTTGGACCAGTAGGTAGAATGGCACTGCTAGAGCTATTTAATGATATCTGTAAATCAGAAACTCTTCCTGATTCATGTAAATGTGGTCGTGTAACTCCAGCTATAAAACCAGGATAGACCCCTTACTTTCTCTGGTTATTCCACCCAGTCTGCCTCACAAGCTGTCTTTGTAAGTTTATGGAGAGAGTGGCAGACAGTAGATTTCAATGCTGGTGTGAACATACAAAATTGCTGTCAGACTACATGTCAGGTTTTCAGCACAATGCACTACGAATACAATATTCGATATTGTCACGTATGTTGAGCACGAACGCATGTGCGGAAACATCAAAATCGCGCTGTTTCTCGGAATTCAGAGAGCATTCGTCTCAGTTCGTCACATTCACGTGCGGGGGAGGAGGGGGTGCTAGAACTTGGACTATGTGGTCGATCACTGCGATCGATCTCAATTTTTTTAGTGCGCGAAAAATATACATGGAAACAATTGAACAACAAAGTAATTACTAATTATTATTCTGTCGCAAAGACTTTCCACAAGGGAGTGTTCTAAGCCCACTTATCTTCAACTGTGTTATGGTGGCGTTACCGGGAAAGTTACCGACTGCATTGGAGTATTCATTTTACGCAGATGAGTGACATCTGCATAGTGTGCCTCGCTGTCAGATATACGCGAAGTTCAAGCAGTGTTGCAACAGGGTCTTGACGTTATCGACAATTTTTTTAATGAAAGGGGTATGAGTCTCTCGTAAGCGAAGGCAGCGGTATTGCATTTCACTAGATGACAGATGAACAATTTGAAATTTACATTGGAAGGGCAGACGTTGACGTTGGTGAAATAACATGAATTCCGTGGCTTTATTCTTGATAGACACATGTCGTGGGTGTCGCATATTCACACGCTAGAAAAACTGGTCAACATAGTTATAAACGTAGTACGTCGAATCACTGGCACAGCATGCGGGGGGGGGGGGTCAGTCTTTTTATTATTGCAAGTAAATAACGCACTAATCCCACAGACGACCTCGACATTTTTCGCAATCGCTGACGCTCATCATCCGCCATTTTCGTAATACGAATGGTCGAAACTTATGGCCATGTTTAACGTATTTCAACTCAGCACGAGACGCATTCATTGAGCCTTGCACTTGTAGAAATAAGAAAATGTAAGCTACCCCATATTGTTCAGGAACATAAAGCATTAATAACGAGTTATGAAATGAACTGAGTATATATTAATTTGCCACTTAGATGCAGCCAAGACCAAGAAATACAATTGTCGGTCGAGTTAATGCTATCTAAAAGGGGCATAATCACGACATTCGCGCAGCAGCTGGCACTATTCCATATTTATAGCCTATTTTCATATACGTATACAGTATATTCACGTCTATACAGACGGTTCTTGTCACGCGAATTCCTCCTCTTCAGGTTTTGTCATCCCATACTTGGCAGCAGAGCCGACATTTATATTAGGCCGAATGACGTCTTCTACTTTTGGGGAAGTGTTTGCAATTATATCTGCGTTACGCTTTATAACATCAGTAAAATATGCGCAAAAATGGGTCATTTTTAGCGATTCACAGGCGGCTCTAGCGTCGCCGCAAAGTGATAGCGAAATTTCTCTGAACGCTCCCCTTCTATATAAAACCCTAAAATAACGCGCAAAATCAAGAGCAATGAACCACGTGGTCGCATTTCAATGAATACCCGGTCGCTGCGGCATCCCAGAAAACACTACAGCGGACGCCGCGGCAAATATAGTGCCCAAAGTAACGAAGGGCACTTGCCCTTCCGATTTCACGCATTTAAATTTGTCTACGCCTGAGACAGATGACCTGGAGCGTCACCAAAAACAGATGGTTGGATGAAAAGTCTAAAAGTTCGAACCTATATTTAATGGACCCTTGCTTAAAGCTGAGCATTCAATCAGATTTGAGAGAAAATAGGAGATTTGAAACATCAGTCCATCGCCTACGGCTTGGTACATTGCGACACTTTCCACACATGATAAAACGTGCGTCCAGTACACAGTATTCCTGTGGCCACCCTGACGAAGATGCACGTCGCCTGCTTTTCGAGTGCTCGAAGTGCGAGTCAAAACGAAAAGTACTACGAGCAAGTTTGCAACTCTTAGAAAGGGGGCCTTTCACAGGGAAGAAAATACAAGCTTCATGACTAACTGCAGGTCTTCAGAAAAGAGCGCTTGTAACCTACGAGAAGTTTCTTGCTTGAAGAATGAAATATTTTATAGAAATGTTGACCTACGCTTTTTCCGTCATACTAAAATAAGTGTGTAATATTGAGACAGTGTGTTTGGTATTGTGTGTAATCATTTATCTCAGTGTGAACTGACCTTTTGTGTGGAACTCGCGTGCGTATGAACCTATTGGGCGTATCTGAACTGTCATGTGATGTTCGGCTGTATTGTATACACTTTCGCATCGCCTGTGCTCAGATTTTGGTGCACGTTTAAAAACCCCAGGTGGTCTAAATTTCCGGAGCCCTCCACTACGGCGTCTCTCATAATCATATGGTGGTTTGGGGTCGTTAAACCCCACACATCAATCAATTACTTTCGCATCGCATGTTCTACTGTATTGCAGTTTGTGACCTTATTATTTTTATTACGATATTTTATGTCTGCAAAGTGAGAAGGAGTAGCCGGTGCCACCATAATGGCACCAACCTCTCCTATTTTATCGCTTCCATAAAAAAATGACACTTCGCTAGTCGGTGCCTGTTCGATCGCATCCACACAAATGGCTAGATAAGCATTGCTTTTGATAATTTTTACATTGAAAATTCTTCGACCAGCCCTGCGCGAAGTGGGAGAGGTGTGTATCAGGCGTCTGTGTCAGCAAGCGAATGATGCCGCAAGATGGCGTTCTCCGTTCTTATATATACTCAGTTCGCCTACAATAAATGAGTCGAGTTTCACACATAACGCGTTCAATTCAGCCGTAATAAGCTATATGTGCCGCGGGGCAAGATGGATAACGTATGGATAACCTGACTTTCTTTTCTTGTAAGCGCACATGGAATGCTCAAAAGAATTTCTGGATGATGTCGGGCTCCATTGCCAGGCTAGCTTGTAATATAGTATACGAAGTATGCCTCCTACATAGTCGGTGCGAGCGATTCCCAGGTTCGATTGAGCATCGCCCGGACAGCACAATCTCTGCCCATGAGCTGAACAGACTCGAGTCATTGCACGTATATAATACTGAGTTATAGTGCGAACTGCCGCGATCGGCGCTAATACATCGGCTGCACACTGAATGTTCTACGTGATAGGGAAGCCAGCAATCGTTAAGGTCCAGGGACCTTACCAATCCTTTTGTCGCAGCGCCACCCTCCAACCCCTTCTTGCACATTGGTTGAGTCGATAAGACAACACGCTTCAGAATGGATAGAAATATGAACGTGAAGTAGCCACATGCTTCTCGCAATCGCTTGCCTTTGGTCTCTAGCTTTCCGGGAGTATAGAGCTAGAAAGTAAACGGTTTCAGAAATGCAACATCAGGGGTCTCTGGTCCCCAAATAACTGCGTGGCCATAATCCTGCAGGCTCTTCATACAATGGCGAAACAGGTCCAACTGAGTAAGAGTATGGAACAGACTTTTAGCATACCCCCCCCCTGCACACCACCTTTGTGCGCCCGCCTATGTTACTTGTTACCGAAGACGTGTAAGCGGATGAGCTGCACCTTATGAATCGCAGAAGTGATTCCGAAACGATGAAGTATACGGCTGACACGTGCGTCGCAATCTGTTGAGAATTTATTTCACAATTAGGCGAATGGTACTTCTACTTCAAAAGATTGCGTTATTTTTACATTTGAATTAACATTGCGTGCTATTGGTATCGCTACAGCATTACTTTTGCATAGCAATTATTTCAAACTTTTTATAATTTATTTCAATGAAGAAAAAGCTTTCCCTATCGCCAGTCGCCCCATATTTATAATAATGGCTTATGTTTGTTTGTTAAGTCGCACTTTTGGGCAAAAACGGCTATAGACCGTAACACTGTTTTCGTACCACCTGAAACGACGAGCGATGGGATAATATTACAGAGACCTTTACCAAGTCACAGAAGTCGCATGAAGTTTAATTCTTGGCCATGTTAGCGCTGATTTAAGTTAGAGTTTCCTAGGAATTCTCTTTATCTTTCTCTCTCTTTGTATATATATATATATATATATATATATATATATATATATATATATATATATATATATATATATATATATATATATATATATATATATATATATATATATATATATATATATATATATATATATATATATGATGTTATGGGCACTTTGACTGTGGGATCTATGATGTTACTTTTATACACCACATGTCCATGTGAACGCGCCATCACAGTTTTCATGCGCGAGATCCTGTCTTCGTACCATTGAGACTACTTATTTCGTTGTTGACAGACATAGCAGGAGTCTTATCTTGTACGGAGGTAAGCGTTGCTTGTGGCTGTGTGTACTTTTTAGTAAAGCTTCAGTCAGCAAGTCAACATAAGAAACAGAGTGACGACTTCCCAGTCCTAAATGCGGTTTTGTGCTTCTTGAATTGACCTGGTTGTTCGTTGAGACCATTTGCGACTGTAGATATTAGAACTTTTTTTTGGTGAAATATGTCCGTGCAATGCATCCTCGTGCGTTTATGAGACATTAGATATGGTCAAAATCTCACTTAATTAACTTGTAAAAATCAAACAGACCTGGCGTTGCGTTTATAGAGATTTTTCATGTGACTATTTATTCTTTGTTTTTGAATGTGTCTGTTTTTTTTCTTTTATAACTTTCTTCTCTCTCCTTTCTTCCCTTATTTCCTCTATGCCTTCCCTTCCCAAAGGAGAAGGCAGGTGCTGTGCCCTTGTAGGTGACAGTTGTCGGCCTGTTCCCTCCCTATTTCCTCTGTCTTCGTGTTTTCTGTGTACTCAAACTAAATAAATAAATCAATTAAATAATTATTGTTACCAGTATTTTCGAATATATTAGCGATAAAAAAATTAGAATAAGTTTACGAAATGCGCTGCCTTACACTCCTTAGTTTTCCTTGAACAGTCGAGTTACCGAATGGGCAGATGTATGGAGCACGCACTTTTGGCTTGAAACAGATTCATTCTCAAAGTTTTCGAAGGAAGTAAGGTCACTTGTTTATTCCTTTACTTTCGCAAGGCCTTTCGCCCCCATATTCTCACGAGATATTATCGAACTGTGTAGTGCGTCGAGCATACCTTTGTCCTTGCTAAAATTTTACTTAACCTCTACACAGTTGCAGTTAATCACTCTTGACCCTGTCCTGTGCCACTATTTCGACATTGAACAAGATCAACAGACTCTTTAGTGTTCCTTGAGGGAACTAGATGATCATCCCATTACTCTAGAACAGATCTAGGGTGCATTGTCTTCAAGTACCCAGAAAGCCACACGAGCACTTCTACAATTCTTGAAGGCAACATCAGGGAGCAACCACCTGTTAAACCTTGTCCTGCGTGGGTGGTGGGCAGTGTGAATCTCTTTCTCTGTCTTTCTCTTTTACATCCTTATGCCCCTCTCTCCACGGTCGGTTAGCAAACTGAACGTAGTGTATAATTGACCTCCCTACCTTTTTATATTTATTCTCTCTCTCTCTCTTTCTCTCTCTCTCTCTCTCTCTGCCTGTGTGTGTACCTAACCTACATAGTGCAAGACGTTTCTGGGCAGGATCACTGCCAGTATATATACCGGGCTATAGCTGAGTCTTTTGGCAAGACTGCTTTTGACATTAGGTAGTTTTGAAAGAAGCGTACGCTTATTTATAGCGTTCGTGGTGGTCACTCGCTATTTCCGTCATTTAACGGGAGCCCGCAAGAGGTTAGCGTGTGACACATGCGCAGTGGCGCGAAACGCCAATGCAACGTATCCTAGTCTAAAACTCCCTATAACGATATTGCACATGTTGCACTTCACGAAAAATATTAATGAGAACTAACAGACAATCATACCAAGGAAAAGTACAGGGGATGCAATATTATCGTCAGAAATCAAAAAATCACTGCGATTGTGTGCATTTTTTTTCATTTGATCTCTACGACATTCACGCGCAAGTTCGTTACACGAAACAACATGGAAGGCAACCTGTGTGGGGGAGGGGAAAGTGGTTATGTTTAGAAGAAGGAAAAGAAAAGAAAAGTGAGCCCCGCAACTGTCTGCATCAGGGTGCGACACCTCAGCAGTAGCTCACAAGGGATGGAGGTGAGGAGCGATTAAAAGGATAGGAATAAAGGTGTAGAGAGAGATGAGGAAATCCAGAGAGAGCGACGACAAATCGAGGGGATAGAAGAGATAGGAAAGATGGAAACACGGTCACAGGAGTCCGAGGACGGGGCATGACTTGCGAGAGCTCTTGTCGACGTCAGGAGATGGCGTAGAGCAAGTCCAGTCGGTCAGAGCTCCACTTTCGTCGGAGGTCGGCGCCAGGAGATGACGTAGGGCGAGCCCAGTCGGCCAGAGCTACGCTGACGCCGGAGATCGCGAGGGCACAACCGGTCGGCGCGGAATCCAACAAGCGAGTCCGAAGGCAACCTGTGTTAATTGCGTGCTCCGAAAGCACTGCTGGTGTTCCTAACATCTTTGGAAACAGCTCTACCACCGATGTGGTTGTCTCTATAGCTGTGCGTCCTTTTTGCGTGTTCCTGTGTACACCCTAATTATTTATTCATTGAGTACCTCTAAATTATCCAATCAAGGAGTTGTATTGCAGCAGCTGTAGTTTATGCACAGTATGTCCAATCATCACTTATACTAACATGTCCAGCTTTTCGCTAAAGTCTGTGTCTCTAATTTTTAGGTCCCGTGGTTGACGTTTGTTCAAGATAGATGTTCATTCATACATAACGTCTTTCAGTCTTCTATGTAGATGTCAGCACGTGAGGCAACGCAAAAAAAAATAGTCTACCGCCTACATCGACAGAGTGACAAAAATATCCCCTTCTGTGCGGCAGCCTAAAAAGACGCGAGGGTGTGGCCTTGCGCGGAGCTCAAATGCCCACTGTGTTCAGCGCCAAGAGACCGGCGGTCATCCTGAAGTATGACAGCGTCTTGTCATGTACGTTTTACGACCTAGCTCTGGCAGAACAAGACCATATTTCATGAAGATGGAAACACAACCCGCCCCCACAAAAACTCCTACAACTGCACCCCTCTGCTCCCACCACTCACTCAAAGTGTGGGGGAAAAAACGCTGTAGATGTATAGAACAATATATACAATCCAGGTCGGCGCAATGAACAGGGACAACCGCGGCCCCCCATTGGGGCTAACATTGCCTCATCACCTAGCTCCCCTTTCATCATCATCATCATCAACAACAACAACATGACTACGCCCACTGCAGGACAAAGGCCTCCTCCATGAACCACCCACCTGGTTTTGTGTTTTCTGCTGCCAGGTTATACCTGCGAACGTTTTAATCTCATTGGCCCACCTAACTTTCTGTCTCCCCTTCGTGCGTCTGCCGTCTCTGGAAATACAATCAGTTACCCTTAATGACCAGCGGTTATCCTCCCTACGTGCTACGTGCCCGGTCCATGTCCATTTTTTCTTCTTGATTGCAACTATGATATCCTTAACCCATGCTTGTTACCTGACACATTCTTGTCTCTTAAGGTTACACCTATCATTTTCCTTTCCATCGCTCGATGCGCCGTCCTAAATTTACGCTGAACTCTCCTTGTAAGCCTCCAGGTTGCTGTTCCATAAGTAAGTACCGGCAAAATGCAGCTGTTATATACCTTTCTTTTGAGGGTTAGTACAAGATTACAATTCATTACCTCAGAATGTTTGCTGGTTGTGATCCACCCATCCTTATTCTTTTAGTTATTTCACTCTCATGGTACGGCTCCGTGCTTACTAGCTGTCCTAAGTAGACATGTTCCTTTACAACTTCCAGCGTCTCTTCCCTATCGCCATGCGCTGCTTTCTGCCGAAACTGTTGCACATTACTTTAGTTTTCTACATATTAATTTTCAGGCCTACTCTTATGCTTTCCGTGTCTAGTTCAGTAGTCATGAGCTGTAATTCGTCCCCTGAGTTACTCATCAAAACAATCTCATCAGTCAATCGCAGGTTACTAAGATATTTCCCATTAACTCTTATTCCTAGCTCTTCTCAATCTAGAGCTCTGAAATCTTCCTGTAAACATGCGGTGAATACCATTGCAGAAATGGTGTCTCCCTGCCCTATACCCTTCTTTATTGGGATTCTGTTACTTTAGCTCCCCTTTCCTCTATAATGAAGTTCTCCTACCACCCAATCACACTCGCAAGATGTGTGGGAAAAGTTATAGTGAGAATCATTCTAACGCGTCTGGAATGGTACGAGTTCAACAAAGTATATTCAGATGCCATGTCCAGATTCAGACGAGGCCGCTTATCAATCAACAGTGTAATTGACTTGGGGACACGTGCAGAACATCAGCAGGCCTGTAAACGATTATCTGCTTCTCTATTTCTTGATGTTAAAGGAGCTTACGACAATGTCACCCCCGAAGCCGTTCTCAGCGCATTAGAAGCAGTAGGATGCGGTGGCAAGGGAGATTCGGGGGGTGCACGGATGAGATAATGTAAAAAAATTCACAGTTTTGCCGCAAGGGCGAAGCAATGAATGCGATAGCAAGAACTTGAAATACCGCTGAGAACGGCAAGCTGATCGAAACGTGCAGCTTGCTGCTCACGCAATCATGGCGCACAAAAAAAAAACATACACAGGACGATAGCGAACTAACAAAGTTTACTACTCGACACTTAACACTATGTTTAAACAGAAACAACGCACGAAACGTAATCTAAAGTATAGATGAGTGCTAACTAAGCAGTGTCCCAGCTGTTATATTTCGCTGTGTATGAAAAGCGCGCTCTCCTTACAAACGGGGCCTGTGCAGCGGAGCGAAGTGACCTTTGTGGGCCCACACTCTAAGCCTAAATTCGGCAAAGTTGGACTAACTGCAGTCGTTAAATCAATGGACGAACGGTTTGTCCAACAGGGACTAAATGCGTGACAGTTCGCGTCGTGCGCAAACGAATGGCAATGAAGGGACCAACGGGGAGGGTAACTGCGTCACGATTGCCTTTTGTCGATGCTGCACTGCAATGCTCGGCTTGGTCGGCGATCATGAAAACTAGTTATATCGGCTATACGCCACTGTGAAAGCGAAGCACTATGAAACAAATAGAAGCTGTTATGAGGTGCAAGTACAACACACAGTCAGTGCACACAGCAAGTGCCCTCGCGTTTCCACCATGCCGGCACGGGCGGGCTGAAACCAAGTGGAAGTCTTCGCGAACACAGGCAATGCAGCCAACTCGCTTCAGGGTGCTTAATTATTTAGAACTACCAAGAACACTGACAACGCTAATAAAAGTAAGCTGTTCGTCAGCGGTCGTGTACCCGCACAGTCAATGGCCACAACTTCAAAGCGATATATAGAAAAAGTAGGCTTCGTACGTCCTCGGTATCAAGCTCGCTGCCGGAGTGAGAGCATTGCCGGTATACACGCGAAGGAAACGTCACATACAAGTTCTTTCATTGAAAATAATGTCTCCTGCATTAAAGCTCAGATAAACTTACGCCTTTTTCTCCATGCAACAATCGGTGTCAAACATCGAGCGTGAAGGCGATCGCGGATACGACTAATCTTGCGGCCAGCGGTTCACAGCGAGCGACTTATCAGCACGATGAAAAAACCGTGCCTGCGAACGGTCTCGTCGCTGTAAGTATACAGATATCTACATCACTCCTTAAGACACCGCGAACATTGAACACCTACCTATTGTTCATTTGTGACTATGAAATAACGACGACGAAAATTCCATGCGAGCCGCGCGTTGCGATCGCCGGTGGTCGTTTGGCCGTGCTCCTTGTAAGCCTAGCGACACCATCGGCAAGCCGACATGGTATGGCATCGGCGATGCACCTGGCTGCTTCGCCGGCTTTTCATAAGCGCCACTGCTATGTTTGTATTTGCGCACCCGTGCACCAGCACTGCGAACGCTGGTTCAGCCGACATGATCGAATGAACAGATAATTCGTATTCACTGACAGGAGGGATGTTGAAGTATAGATGGATACAAATTAAAAGATCGGTGCGCTTCTGTGTTATGAATTAACCCACGTACATTTTCACGTTACGGTGTCAATGTTTATCGTTTTTTTAAGCAGAGTAAAACTCGCCCACTGGCACTACATGGAAGGTCAAAATACTGTGCTATACATATCCGATAGTTCTTTCTCTGTAGGGTTGCGCGGGCGGTAAGTGTTTTCAGTGTTTTACTATTCAAATAATTATGCGTATGCATATATGCGTGTGTGTGTTGCGTGACCAATATACTGCGTTCTTCAGTGCTGATTAACTTAGAATAAACATAAAATATACTCCGGAAATGCACTGCTGCCATTTTTTTGCCATTTGTCCAGATGGTACAACTGTTAGTCCCGGTGAAGCATTTTACTTGGACTAACATTTAAACCAAGTGGAGTAAGGGCTAGGGGGTAACAGTTGAACCCTTGCAGTTACTCCCGCAGTTAGTCCAAAATTGGTTCAAAATCTGTGGCAGCCCATTTAGTCCCCTAAAGGACCAATGGCATACCCCACATTATTCGCCCCGCTGCGGTGGTCTAGTGGCTAAGGTACTCGGCTGCTCACCCGCAGGGCGCGGGTTCAAATCCCGCCTGCATTTCGGATGGACGGGGAAATGTTGTAGGCCCGTGTGTCCAGATTTGGGTGCACGGTAAATAACTCCAGGTGGTCGAAATTTTCGGAGTTCTACACTACGGCGTCTCTCATAATTATGTGGTGGTTTTGGAACGCCAAACCCCACATATCAATCAATCAATCAATCAACCCCACTTTAGTCCTTTTAGGCTTAGAGAGCAGTAACTAACGCAATCGTTCCGGTGAAAACCGAAGACACACGATTCTCCCCACCGAAGGATAAGCGCGCGTGCACAAGCATCTACCCCCCCTCCCTATTGGCGGGGCAAAGTACGCGTGGAAGATAAGCGCGCATCGGCGCATCGTAACGAGCTGGGCGCCGAACGCAGACGGCTTTTTTTTTTTCTTGAGTTTTCATATATATATATATATATATATATATATATATATATATTCGGTGAATGACGGTGGCGGTGACGGCAAAAAAAAAAACGAGACTGTCCATGTAATTGCTATCCTAATAAAATGAACCAAAATTAGGGTTTGCTCATACGAGATAATAGAAGGTACACGTCCTCTGCATGTGACACCTATACGAGGGAGGAATGTGTCACCATTAAACTCGAAAAAAAAACCGTCTGCCTCATACAGTCAAACCTGTCTGGCCTTGAAAGGCGCGATCTCACGGTCGTTCACACACGGCGCCGCAATTTCAAAGCGCTATAGCATTTTGTCATCTACTGCATGTCGGTTTAGGAGCATGTCATTCTCATAGTTGCTGTAACAACGCGCCAGGTGAAAGCAAGCAAGGCGGGTGATAAACTTAACAAAACGCCGTTCATTGCTCTGTGCTGAATCTTACACAATCGCTGAGCAGTCATTCATGCAGTTCCTGTTGGTGGGAAGGAGACCTTGACTAATGTTTCGCCCTCCAACTAACAGTTACGGGGAGCAAAAAATGTTCCAGATTTACTGAATGAAGAACAGATAACACTTCCTAGAGGGGAACTGAGAATAAAGTAAAGGTAGCGACATTCATTTCTCTTGCCACCAGTGCCGGCAAACGATGGCAAATGAAGAAGTCCTGGGCTCATCAGGCTCTTTATGTTGGTCAATCGAAGTCGTGTCTCGCACTCAAACCGTTTCTATGGGAACATGCCACGCGTTCCCAGCAAGGCATTTTGTTTTCTTTGTTTTCGTTATTGGAGTTGCACCTGCGCCGTACCAGCCACACTTGATTGCGTAAATTGCGTTGATCGCGGGCCTTGTGATCACGGTGATCATCTAAATCAAAACGAGAAAACTAGAGGGCAAGCGTGAGGCGTCGTATATACGCACGTGCAGCATAGTGAATTAATGATCTAGGTAAGGGTAATGCATCTACCTTTAGTTTAGGCACAATGATCATAGAGCATAGGTGTGGAGCACACTAAAACCCCGCAGCGTTGGGAAGGGATCCAATTGACGTGGTTTTCAACGAGCGCTGTTTGCGGCACCACATTTGGTGGAAAGAAGGATATTATGCAGCGTACGTGCTTCCCACATAGCACTTCCCATAATCATCAGCCTACTCTTCGTTCACTGCAGGTCGAAAGCCTCTTTCAGTCATCTCAACTTTAACATTTCTTGCCCACGCTGATGCTAGTTTATACCTGCGAATTTCTTTTTTTTTTAATTTTCATCAGCCCACCTTTCTGCCATCCTCGGCTGCGTTTCCGATAACTTGAAAACCATTCCGTCGCTCTCACTGACCACCGGTTATCTGTGACCAACCAAGATCTATTACACCCGTTTGTCTATACTGTATGGTCTGCCTGTCTCTTAACATTGTGCAGAGACGATCCCTCTGATTCGCTTTTGCTCGTCTTGACAACAGGACGATGACAGCAGAAAATATTCTTCAATACCATCCGGGAATGTCATCGATAATTCAAGCCAACATGTCATTCCTGAAATTCCTAAGGACAAAAGACTTGCTCGAGCAGCTGTATACTCCTAATTATGCCATATTGGAGCGAGGGCGACCACTGGAGAGGTCAGCGCTGCTGTCGCTGTGACGCATACAGTAAACGACATCATGTGACTCGCCTGTGCCGTCGTTAGTTCAGCGCGCTTGCTTTCAACCACGACTCAGTCCATTTTCTAACTTACAGGTTTGGTTATACGCTCGTTGCCGCAGTACCGGATGCATTCAAGTGAGCCTTAAAGTGAATGAGCCCTTCCAAAACGCCGCGGCACCGATACACTTGGCTGGTAGAACTGAAATTGACCGGACAGTCAGCCTTCATCCTCAGGCGTGCAGCTCACTCAGCGGCCACTTTGTTTAGGAGTCCATGCATTCGCAAAGATTTTTCAATTTTACGGTGCATGTTCGATTAATCTGAGAATATATGGAAACAATCCAGCATTAATTATCGCGTGTGCGGCAAGCACTTTTGCGAAAATATTTTGTGTACTGCGTGGGGGTTGATATCTGGTGAGTACAACGTGAGACTTTCCGGGAATGGACACAAGGAATTCGCGTAGTTTATTCACACCATGGTATATACGGCCGACAGGCCTTTGCCAGCTGGGTGCAGCTCAGAACAGCGAGAATCATATAGCCCTGATGCTGTCATTTTGCGTTGCATATTCGGACGTCTCTTCTGGTAGCAGCCGCGATGTGCTGAGCTGCTGGTAAACAAATTGTTTGATGACTGGTAGAGTCACTAAAAACAAGATACGGTAATTGTAATGAATTGTCGAGCAAACTATGCGAGCAGATATTATTGCAACATTTGGGCATCCCATACATCAGTCGGTACACCCTGCAGAAAAGCGCGTGTAGTGAAAGCGAGGATTAGGGAGACAAATTATATGCCGGTGAATTTCCATTCATTGAAATATATGTCTTTGAAATAGTCCTTCAGTAATAATTCTGATGAAAGTAGTAGGCCACATAAACCACGGACCTGTGAAGAGTAATGGTGTTGCTGCAAAAGCGCTCTAGATACCTTATGAAAGGTCAGGCGAGCTTAACCAATGCCAAAGCATCATTACCTTCAGCCACTTGATACCGCTATGAGAACTAGGGTGAGGTGTTGCCATGAATACTGCGCGGCAGCCCACACTGATCACATCGTTACCTCTCGTCTGCGCACTTTTCGAGCAAAAGCAAGAGACAGGTGCGCGCTATCACGCTCACCTCTAATAAACATTCGCACACTGTGATAATGCTTCGATATGCAGATTACTAGATGATTTTCATAACAACCCACCTTTTGCAAAATCGCCTTTTCCCGTTGTGCGTACATGACGCCATGCGCACGCGCTCTGTCGAAAGTGCACGGCGAGGCGATGATACCATGGCTCGCGGAAAATCTTTGTTGGCAAACACTCTATATTGTTTCGCAGCTAATACAAATACAACCGGTGCTTGCGAAGCGTGGAAAGCCACGGCAGAACAGCCTGTATATCAGGAGTTGTCGAAACTTCGCACAGCCGGTACCACGTGATGTCGTTTTACACGTCACAGACGGATTCCGATAGATGGCGCCACGGTATGTCCTCGCCCCCAGAGCCGCTCTGCGCTGTGACGTCATGTGCGTGCTGCGCCTCTT
Organism: Rhipicephalus microplus; assembly: GCF_043290135.1. NCBI lineage: Eukaryota > Metazoa > Arthropoda > Arachnida > Ixodida > Ixodidae > Rhipicephalus > Rhipicephalus microplus. The sequence goes on from NC_134710.1 coordinate 227,417,732, forward strand.
TTTCTTTACTTTTCTTCCAATCTCCCCCCTGTGCAGGGTAGCATACCGGTAACGCCAAACTGGTCAACATCCCTGCATTTCCTCTCACTCATTTCCCTTCCTTTCCTTCAGTTTAGGGTTTTCTTTTTTTTTTTCGATTAGTCATCAGTCATCACCATTACTGATAAGATCCACAAAGAGCAACATTTCATGTCGGCATTCTGGGTCCAGCTTCGTGTGACTGCGACTCTACAAAGAATCATCTCTAATTAGTAATAATAGCCGTTACGTTTACCGTCCCAAGACCACCATATGGTTATGCGAGATGCCGTAGTGGAGGAAATGTTGACCACCTGGTGTTCATTAACGCACGCTGACATCGCACAGTGCGAGGGCCTGAAGCATTAACGTCTTCATCGAAAATGCAGCCGCCGTGGCCGGGATTCGATCCCCCGAGCTGGTGGCATCTATAGCGATTAATCGACACATATGCACTGATGAAAATTTGTTCTAGCTTTAAAAGCTCGAAGTATGTGCTGAATTGGAAGTTCCGACTGACGTATACGCAGCTTAAGCGCCTCTTGCCAATGAAGGTCAGTCACGCAAATTCCTTTTCTTATTTAGTTTCTTTCGTACCGAGAAGCGGACAGGCTAGTCGTCAAGTCCAGTGTTATGGTGCATAGAGTTTCTCAAAATTAACTAGAGGCACTCTGGCGCTGCGATCGTTCAGCGACCATGGGAATGATGGGTAGTACACACATTTGCCTAGTCTTCGTACTTGCGGGCGGCGAATTGTACTTGCGGCTTTGTTTATTTCTGTGTTTCGGCTTTGTTTTGAAAGAAAGAACAAACCCTTTTGAATTTAGGGACTTGATTCGAAATAGTATAAGCTTAAAAGAATAAGGTTGTGAAGCACAAACAGTGAACATTTGATAATTTATGTTTTCGTGAAAAAACAGCTCCAAGCCACACGAACACACACAGAGCCAGAAGTAGGCCAGAAGTACGAAAATTAGACAAATGTGTGCACTACCCGTCATTCCCATGCTCGTTGAAGTGCCGTGCGTTGCAGCTTCCATAGATACTAGCGCCAGAGTTCCCTCTAGTATTGTGGGAAACTCCATGTTATGGTGCAGCGCAAAGAAGTGCGTATTTATCCGTCAGTGTGCGTCTATATATAGCCACACAAGATGCCGTGCCTGCATTTGTGTAGGCTTCACTTTAGTGAATGCCAGCTGAGTACAAGGTTGAGGGTTTGGTTCTTAGTGATTGCGACCGTGCTCCAGCCGGTAATAACGCCAAGAAGCTAGATTTAAAGCGCCGTGTTCGTGCTAAAAAATATCATGCATGCTTATTTAAATCGCATAAACTGTTACGCCTCGGCCCAGGCACTAACTTTTTTCTCCTCCTCTATAACCTTTCACCCTCTCCCCTTCCCAAGTGCAGGGTAGCCTACCAGGCCTCAGCCCTGGTTAACTTCCCCGCCTTTCTCTTTATTCTCTTTCTCTCTCTCGCTCGCTCTCTCTATGATACCAGCACTATCTATACGGTGCCTCTAATAGCCGTTGCGTTACTGTAGGAATAAACTCGTCAGCAGTCAATCAACCTGTGCGCAGTGCCCTGGTCCGTTTTGTTCTTGTTTCATTAATCTATGTGTTTCTATGCAGCGCATCGTTTCACTTCAGTTAACTGACCCCATCTACTGTGATTTCATATAGCCTCAGACGTTTATAGTATTCACGCGTGCGCGGCACATGTTTGAATGAAAATCACTGTTTGAAATATAAAAGCGTATTAGGTGCCGTGCTAAGCGTCGAGCCCACTGAAATGCCTTTGGTCGTGGCGTCACTGTTCAAAGTGCTCATTCCTTCTGCCGTTTATGCTACGGGTGTTGCTTTAGCCCATTCGTGAATCACATTCTCCACTGTTACTCGTGGAACGGAGCTTTGGCACCCCTCCGTGAAAAACGGTGAACATATAAAACGGCTCTACCATCCCATCGTTCAACTCATGCCAGTTGATGTATACGTACGAAAGCGTCAAACAGTTATGAGAAAAATCAGTGCTACAGGGAAAAAAATTGCGCGACGTTCCACGGGGACTGCCTATTACGGCACTGGCAACTTTATCGATGAAAGAGCATAGTGTTTCGTCACCGTTCGACATTATATATATATATATATATATATATATATATATATATATATATATATATATATATATATATATATATGGGACGCTAGATGCGGGAGACGTGGACTGGCTCATACGCCACGTTTATTCCGAAGCACTTCTTCCTTCTCAGCTTCTACCAACTATCGCTACCTCCTTACGTTACAGGATTCTCCCTCCTCCCGAAAGAATGCGCGCGTTGCGTATTACAATGCATGATGAACAAGTAGTCTTAGAACACAAAAAAAATGTCGAAATTGGCTGTAGTTCCACATTACATTGAAGTTCCGTAAGATCGCACAGACTTCACAGGAGACGGCAGCAATCCGGGGTTATGAAGTACAGCTTTGGTGGGCGAGGGGGGGGGGGGATAAACAACAAGAGGGAAGGCAGGGAGGTTAACCAGGCACATGCCCGGTTTGCTACCCTACGCTGGGGGAATAGGAAGGGCGCATAAAGATGAGAGAGAGAGGAAAGAGAAGAGAAAGAGAGAGAGAAAAAAAACAAAAAAGGAGGATTGCCAGTCAATCGGCTGGCGCGTATGCAGCGGTGGCACTACACAAAAGTTAAAGGTGGTCACGTAGGCCTGTAGTCCTCAAAAAGCACAAGACAGCTTTGACTGCTTTTTGAGCCGACGAAAGGCGATGACGGTGTTCCAGTAGCATCTGCACAGAGAGTGGCCGATCGTCCAATTGTCGCAATGCGTCTGAAAGCTTCTGTCTTTCAGAGGCAAATCGAGGGCAATGGCATATCAGATGGTCGATGTCTTCTTTGGTGCAGCAGACGTCGCATTCCGCATTGTCGGTCAATCCGATTAGGGTTCTATATGCTTTTGTGAAGGCAACCCCCAACCAAAGGCGACAAAGAAGTGAAGCTTCACGTCGACGAAGTCCGAATGGAGGTCGAAGTTCTAGTCGAGGGTTTATTTGGTATAGTCTCGTATGTCTTATGCTTCGGGTGTTCCACTCCTGCAGACTCAGACTACGTGCCAGGCGACGAAGTTGCTTTGCAGCGTCAGTCCTTGACAAAGGAATCGGAAGGGTGTGTTCTTCTTGGTGCGATGTGCGAGCCGCGTTGTCTGCGGAGTCATTGCCACTGATCCCACAATGGTCAGGAAGCCACTGAAACTTGACCTCGTGGCCTGTTTCTGTGACGTGGTGAACAAGCTTGACAACTTCGTAAGTTAATTGTTCACGGCAACCTCGTCGAAGGACTGACTGCATGCTCTGTAGGGCTGGTTTTGAGTCGGAAAACACAGCCCATTTACTCGGTCTTTGGGATTTGATGTACTCTAGGGCGCCACGCAAAGCCGCAAGTTCTGCCGCCGTAGACGAAGTAACATGTGGCAGTTTGATTCCCAGAGTGATTCCTCTAGCTGGAATCACCACCGCACCACCAGAACCAGACGCTGTGGTTGAACCATCGGTGTATATGTGCACGTGGTTGTTGTACATTTCGTGCAGATAGCTCAAGCTCAATTGTTTTAGGGCTGATGAAGGCAAATTTGATTTTTTTCTGTATTCCTGGAATTAAAACACGTACTTGTGGAAGTGTCAGGCACCACGGAGGATACACCAGTTTTTCAGCAGGCGTAAAACCTGACGTAAACGACGCACGATGAGCACAGACAATTGCACTAAATTTCGTGCAGGGCCTCTCAGTAGCGAGGGTTGCCAAGTGGTGGGAAGGATTCCTAGCATGTTGCCTGAGGTACGTACGCATCGTTTCAATGGTGATGTGCGTCATGATCGAGTAGTCCTGTGCAATGGCAATTGTTTCAGCTGCCGATGCGCAGCGGGGTAAACTAAGGCATATCCTAAGCGCTTGGGCTTGAATATTTTGGATTGTGCGCAGGTTCGTTTTGCACGTGTTAGATATAACAGGTAGGCTATACCGCAGGAATCTAGTAAATAATACCTTGTACAGCTGTAACATAGACTCGACTAACATTCCCCAAATTTTCCCAGCAAGAAACCTGAATAAGTGACAAATGGCAGTCTGCCGCTTTTTCACGTAGTTTACGTGGGGTGTCCAAGACAGGTTTCGGTCGATTACGTCTCCCAAGAACCTGTGACTCCGGCTGCATGACACCAACTGCCCGTTAATTGATATGCCGTAAGCGGACATTGGTTTTCTGGTGAAAGCCACGACTGCACACTTCTCACTTGTGATTTCGAGCCCTTGTTTGCGTAAGTGGTACGATGTCACTGATGCTGCCTTCTGAAGTCGAGCGCGAAGTTAAAGGTTTTCTGGTGAAAGCCACGACTGCACACTTCTCACTTGTGATTTCGAGCCCTTGTTTGCGTAAGTGGTACGATGTCACTGATGCTGCCTTCTGAAGTCGAGCGCGAAGTTAAAGTCGAGTCACACCTGATGTCCACACACAGATGTCATCAGCATAAATGGAAAGTCGTACACTGCTTGGTTGCTTGCCAACTAGTTCAATGAGTGTTAGGTTGAACAGCGTCGGGCTTAGCACTCCGCCTTGCGGGACTCCTCGGCTGCAGTAATATTCGGGTGTCGGGCCATTCTCTGTCTGCACGTGAAATGATCTATTCTGTAGGTAGCTCTGAACCCACGTATATATCCTGCCACCGAGTCCCACCCCTTCTAGTGCGCTGAGAATGGCTTCGTAAGTGACATTGTCGTATGCCCCTTTAACGTCAAGAAACAGAGCAGCAGATAACCGTTTGGAGGCCTTCTGGTGTTCTACATATGTCACCAAGTTAACTACATTGTCAATTGACGAGCGGCCTCGTCTGAACCCGGACATGGCATCTGGATATATTTCGTAGAACTCTAATTACCATTCCAGATGCGTTAAAATCATCCTTTCCATAACTTTTCCCACACAGCTCGCGAGGGCAATCGGGCGGTATGAGGAAATGTCCAAGGGTGGCTTGCCGGCTTTGAGAAGTGGAATCAGGCGACTTGACTTCCATTCCTGTGGAACCATGCCAGTTTGCCAGGAGTCGTTGTACAGCTGCAAGAGTGCCTTCCGAGCTTGATCTCCTAGGTGACACAGAGCACGGTAAGTGATGCCATCAGGTCCTGGCGCTGAAGAACGTCTACACAAAGCAAGCGCAGCCTTTAGTTCGTCCATCGAAAACGAAATCTCCATTCGGGGATCACGTGAGGATATAGAACAGTCGGGCATCTTTGTCCCAGTTGAATTTGAGCCGCTGGCAATCCTTCGAGAGAAAGAATCTGCGACATCAATCTCTTCGCAGCGTAAGTGAAGTGCCAGAGATTTTAATGGGTAGCGCTGAGTAATGGTTGTACGAAGACCCCGGACAGTTCTCCAAATTAGTGACAGAGGCTTTCTGGGATCCAAAGACTCGCAAAAAGATACCCATCGTTGCTTGTCCAACTTGTCCATGTGACGCTGTATTTTCTTTTTTGTGCGTCTGGCCACTCTCAGATCATCAAGTGACCTCGTGCGTCTACAACGTCGTTCTGCACGACGACGAATCGCTCGGAGTTTCTCGAGATCAATTTGGACTTTAGTGGGCGAGGCTGGCTGTTACGCTTTGGACAACATAAGCATGCTTTGAGCGTGGAAATAGATGGAAACACAGCTAGCATTCTTGCGAGAAATGAATGGAACGAGTTTGGAACGCCTTGCAGGATCAACAGTTTCGTCAGCGTCACATTTTCCGTCGTGCGTGATACAAACGCTATGCATGCAGTTTGCGTGCCCGTTGATCGTGGCTGATTGGGTACTGCTTGTGTTCTTGCAGAGTACAAGCGGTTGTTTTGTGGCTTTTAGGGAGTTTTCTATGGCGATGGCGCACATGTTCAGACCGAAGGCGCAATTTTAAACGCTGCTGCAGAAACTTTCCTTGGCTGTTCTTTTGTGAAGATGGCTCAGAGGCGGAATCAGTCTTTTCTTTAATGGTCGTCGTTCACGGCATTCTTTAAGCCGCAAGTATGCTTTCGATGTAGCTTAAGTACTTCGTTGTTCTTGTTGGTGTGGCCGTTTCAGCTGTTGGAGTTCTCCTTGTTGCTTTTGTTGTCATTGCTCATGTTGCATTATCTGACGAGGTGGACTTCCTTTAAAAACATGATCCCTCTTTTCTTTGCAGGTTGATGTGAGCAGCGAATTGTTGGTACTCGTTAGGATGTCGTGATTCGTGTCAGGCAATGAAGGTATAGTGTGCCAGAATTGACAAAGAGATCTTCTGAGGCTCTTGCAATGCCATTCTTAATGGACGCCTCTGGCACAGAGCAGTGCCTTAAAGTTGATCCATACGAGCCTCCTATGTTCGTTGGACTCTCAGGTGGCTGCGAACTTGACGGCGACACCGCAAAAAGCTTGGCTTGGTGAGGTTTTACTTGGGAATGTCTCTCTGTCTGCTCAACTTTGAAGCTCAGCAGTTCTGATGCGTGAATATGAAGGGAAGGCCCTGGGCTTGGCTGAGTATCTTCGGAGTTCTTCAGCTCTATAGCAACCGTAGCGAGCATGTGAGCGAGTGTTTTGAGAAACTGAAGAACCAAGCGACGGAAAACCATGGGAGGTGGTCCAAGTGTGCGAGATGGAGAGTACAGTGCACAAGGTGGCTCCCTAACATGAGTTCTATGGTGCAGTGATAACGTAAAGGTGTATTTTCGTGCAGTAACAAAACGTTGTAGAAGGTTAACTCTTCCTGCAAACAGATCTGGATGCCTTTCAGGGAGTTGATGCTTTAGTTGGTCTTGTCAGAATGGCAATGACGGACTCATTCTGGCTGTTCCGATGCGTGAAGACTGCTGGGGTTTGTGGCAACTGAGATCGGTTGCCTTCTGATGGCGAGTTGTAATCGAGTCTTCATCGTAATAATGAAACCGGTTGATCATTTCCTCTTTGATTTTTCGCCATGACTCATAGTTCTCGAATATGTGGGTGAGGTAAAATTTGATTGCCTCACCGGTGACGTAGTCGCTATAGTTTGTGACCATTTCCCGTTCCGACCATGATGAATTGGTAGTATGGCGTTCGAAGAGGTTGAAGAAGTCATCCACGGGTTGATCGTCCACTGATCCTGTGTACTTTGGGATGTCGACGTCTGACAGTGATGATGCCATGGCGCTAGTCACGGCTTACAGCGAAGATCCACTTCTGCAGTGTACATATGGTCAAGGCGTCATGTTGAGGGCTTTGGTGATGATGCGTGGCTGGTGAAGTGGCTGCCAGGCCTTCATCTTGTCGACTTGTGGGACGCTAGATGCGGGAGACGTGGCATGGCTCGATTCCCCAAGAAGGTAGCGATGGTTGGTAGAAGCTGAGGAAAAAGAAGTCTGAAAGGAATAAACATGGCGTATGAGCGATGAGTGACGCCACGTCTCCAGTCATAGCGTCACACACGCATATATATATATATATATATATATATATATATATATATATATATATATATATATATATATATATATATATATATATATATATATATATATACATGACATGGTGGTGCAAGAAGCCCCGCCGCGGTGGTCTAGTGGCTAAGGTACTCGGCGGCTGACCCGCAGGTCGCGGGATCAAATCCCGGCTGCGGCGGCTGCATTTCCGATGGGGCGGAAATGTTGTAGGCCCGTGTGCTCAGATTTGGGTGCACGTTAAAGAACCCCAGGTGGTCGAAATTTCCGGAGCCCTCCACTACGGCGTCTTTCATAATCATATAGTGGATTTAGGACGTTAAACCCCACAAATCATCATGGTGGTGCAAGAAGGAAACGGAAGTTAGCTGCTCTCTCCCGTTTCCTTCTTGCGCCGCCATGTCGATGCAGCATGTTCGCATAGCGTCGCTTTTGTTCGCAAACCCTGACGAAGACCAGTCCACCGGTCGAAACCATTGTAAATAAAATTACGACAACCGCTAAGTTGTGCATCTTCTCCTCCCAAGTACGTTCGGCTCATTGAAAAAACTTCTTCACATTATATATATATATATATATATATATATATATATATATATATATATATATATATATATATATATATATATATAACGCGTTATTCTAAGGTCGTAGGTTCCATTCCTGCCCACGGCTGGTTATTTTTTCATCCACTTTTCTTTCTTCTTATTTACATTCCATTGGTTTTATAACTTTCCCTGTACATTCCTTGGCATCACTGTCTGTTAGATCTCATTAATATTGTGTTAAAACACGGAAAAACGAGCCCTTAGGTATACACTTCTTTCCCTTATATATATATATATATATATATATATATATATATATATATATATATATATATATATATATATATATATATATATATATATATATATATATATATATATATATATATATATATATATATATATATATATATATATATATATATATATATATATATATATTTACTGGCAGCACAACGCATCTGGCGAGCCTGTTTTTCGCAATCTGTTATGCGATGTCTTCTTTTCGACATACTTAGGCATCGCCACAATTTCTACGCCTTCTGTCATAACCCAGATGAAGATCACGATTAAGATCCCCTAACATGTTTTTATGGACGAACGATCAATGCCTCCTGACTGACGGATAGCCTCTAAGGGCGCATTACCCCAGACTACCAGCTGATTTATCGTCCGGCTCGGTAGCGGCAATTTTTCGGGGAATTTTTTTTTTCATTCAGCTTTTCCAGTATTCTCGAAAAATTAACTAGGCAAGATTACGTCTTACAACCGTTTGGCAACTTGCCTTTTATCACACAAAAAAAAAACCAGTGTGTTCGTCTGTAAGCAATAAGTCGTTTACATGACTTTCATGCGCATAAAGTCAATCGTGAATAAGCTTACACCCAACCTTTCTCGTGATGAAGCAAACAAGAAGCACTTCAAACCGTGCTCACTTTACGCTATATTTCAAATAGCTGAAATTCGCAATTTTTATTAATAATGATTATCTGAAGTTCTGCTTCTCAAAACCACGATATGATTACGAAGGACACCGTTGTGGAGGGCTCTAACCATTTGGTGTGCTTGAATGCGCACTGACATCACACAGCTATTGCACGAGCCTGTCACGCCCATCATATATGAGGCCTCCGCGGTCGTTATCGAACCCGCAACCTTCGGGTCAGCAGCCGCTCACTGTAACCAGCTTTTCTAGCTCAGTAAACAACCCCATGGTTCGAAATTTGTGAAGCGATCCGCTGTTGAACGTTGTGAACGTAATGCAGTAAGAATATTGCAAATATGTTGGTTAATAACAAAGTTGCTGAGTACAAAACAGCAATTTTGGCTGGTTTTGGTGTATCACTCGGGCTTTCACTGCGTAGAGGGGTACGCGTAACCCGTCGTCGTGACTACGCCCACATCATCAACGTAACAGGACGTCATTGATTACGTCATCGGCGCGCAGTGACAAACCGAGCGGGGCTTCCTCCACGTGTGACTCGGTTACTCGTAGGTGGTGCAGCGAGGAAACGCGCTGCGAGACACGGAGGGGAAAAACAAATGCGCGACAACTACGCGGCCAAAACTTCGTGCACCGATTTTCAAAGCAAAAGCGCAATCGACGAGCTCAATGCTGCGTAACGTTGCATATATACGGGCAACATTACGACATTTATAGCAGGCGAAGAGGGATGGATAGGTGCTTGGCGCAAAATTATTCGAAATCAAGCCCGTGAGGCTAGCAAGAACTGCTTATATAAGAATGTGGTATTTGCATCAAGCAACCTTCGCAATGAAACACAACATACATGTCGGCGTCATCCAATATTTGTGATGACGGGTGCGCTGCGAAAAGAAGAGTAGCGGTGTCTGCGAAGGCCGCAGCTTCTTTCTCCTCAGTCTTTGCAAGTGTAAATGTTTATTTTATAAACACCTTACACAACACACGTGGGTAGGGCGGTAAGCATGGATGATATATGAAAAACAAACGCAATGTACGCGATTTAAAATGCTGCATGTAAACACATAGTTCTGGAAGCAATGTCGAATAATGAACGCAAGGGCAATTATTAGAGATTAAACGTAATAACGCACTTTAAAACATAGTCAAAATTAGTATTGTGGACGTACCATGAATATATTTCAATATTGTAAGCTAGCGTGTCGTTAACTCACAAATGCCCCCCCCCCCCTAAAAAAGGAGAGAGAGAGGGAGAAGAAAACATGGCGTAAAATGCTCAATCTGAAGGTATATGTTTGCGAAGCACACAAGACAGCATAAAAAAAACAATATCTGATATATGTACATCAAGGAAAGAAATGTAAGTTTAAGGGCTTGCTTTCTTTGTTAGACTCAGTAATAATGAGATTATTGTGTGTTAGTTCTCATCAGAGTGTACATTAGAGATTTCGAGCAATAAACAAAATTATTAATTTTTTGTGGTTGTTGAAAAGTAGTTGTTAATGCGGTCAGGTGATCTGGAGGCAATGTTATTGGACACTATACATTATCTGGCAGGCCCTGCCACAATTGGGTAACTCGGGGCAACGACAATGAGTTAAATGCAAGCATGACCGGCTGATTTGTGGGTTTAACATGGACAGAAGACAGCCTATCAAGGTAAACAATTTTATGATAATAACAGGGTTACGTCACGAGTGGCACCTGCAGATCCAGTTTATTTTGAGTTATTCTTTATTCAAAGTTTTGATTGTTTGAAATAAATCAAGTGACCCTGATTTCGGCAGCCTCTAACGCGTCGAATAAATAACGATAATAAGGACGGTGTAAGCAAAAGGGAGGACACACATGTCGAATCTTCTCCTGTTTCATCTAGGAAGTTCCCCTCTGCGCCCCAACACTTTCCGACGTGGCATCACCCACAAGCAGCATTAATGGATGTTTGTGCATGCAATTTTTGTCTCACGTTTACCGACAAATCATCCAACACCCTGAAAACAACGAGGAGATCACGCGGTAAAATTTATTGCCTTTCTTATGCAAAAGCACGAGTAAAGAGCGTTTCATATGTATACTGAGCTTTCATGAGAGGAGAAAGAAATGACGAAATGGCACTGTCGTGTTTAGTTGGCTTGCGCTGGAGCAGAACGTCGCGTCCGACGCATGAACAGTTTCGAGTAGCCAAAAGATTGCAGCCGATGTCCACCGCTCGTTTCGCTTGAAGAGCGAGTCTATAGCATGTGCCTGGCTGAACCTTCCGCCTGCTTCACGTGTATGCGTAGTACGGGTATGACCATGAGAAAACAGATGTGTGGTGGGGAGGGCAATAGAATACACGGGGATAATGGCGTCACTAAGTCACGCGAGCAAGCGAGGCTATCCTCCTCGTTTGTCTTTCGGGGCGGCTCTTTCCTCGTCCAGTATACGCTGCTTTGTATAGCGTCTTTCCACATCACTCTTCGACGCTGATGCACAACCCTCGAGCGTTCTGTTTCGTGCGTAACACAAATCGCTGGCGCCAAGCCGCAGACTGGACCTGCCAGTTAAGTCAACTGCATGCGTCGACGCAGTTTCGGCGTTTATTTAGCCGTCGTTTGTCAGATGCGCGGTTGGCCATGTCGGTCGTATACGTAACTAACAGAACGATCGTACCTTCACGCACAAACAATTAGTTCAGGCCTGTTTCAGCCATGAAGTTCGGTATTTCCGCGCAACTCTGACGCTTTGAATTTATATTTTTTTAGTTTTCTCTTTTCTAATTTCTTTCCTCTTTTTTTGTGTGTTTCGGGTGGCTCAATAATTAAAGATGACTGAGCAACCTCTGTGTCTGGACCGTCGTGTCGCGACGTGCGAAGCCAGGCGGAGGTTATGTGTTCGTCATTAAATGAGTGCAGCCGTTGTCCTCGAGTGCAATGCCCTTGTATATAGCAGTGTGCATGCTTGTTAAGAAAGCGCTCCGAAATCGGTCCAACATAAAGTCCAGTCGAAAAATTTCACCGACGATTACGACGCTACCTAAGACTAATTCTGAGCGCCGCTTCGTGTTGGTGCCATAAAGACCAGTGGCTCATGATGTCGACAGACCCCGCGTTCACTCTATCGGTTATACCGACGCCAACGACGCCAACGTTGACACCGCTAGACGCCAGAAGGGGCACCTAGAATCGCTATTCTTTAAAAACTGATCCCGGTATTGCGCAATTCTCGACTTGAAGTTCCTTCTTCACTCTAATAAGTTGAGCCGCCACTTGACTTTTCAGAAAACGACGATCTGTTTTTCAGAAATGACCGCAGATTATTGCTCCTAAGCTGTGATCCCTTCAAACAAGGCCCGGCACAAGCTGCCGTCGACTTTCTGAATTTGAGGTGGAGTGTTAGGTAGAGCGAAATTCTAGAACACCGAAAAAAAAAAAGCATGTAGCGACGCTTGCGCAGGCATGGTCATTCACTTCCCGGCTCCACCTTTCAACGATCTCTACAGTCTTTATGCAATGCAAAGAGAACGGAAGTATTGTTGATTCCACCACACCTGGGCTTGATTGCATAAACCTATGAAGGGACTCACGATGTAACATCACACCTACGTTGAAAATGCTGACGCCTGAACTGCTAGGTGAATTTTCAGATAGTGTGAGAGTCTTATTTGTCGCACAATCGAACGTTTAACCAACACATGCATCAATAGCGAACATTAGCCAGCACTAGCTGAGTATATGAATTTATCACCTAAAATAGACGAAGCCAGAGTTTAACTCGTTGCAAGCAACTGTATTACCAGTAACGCATTGCTTTTTCTGGTAACTTAGTAACTAACTCTTTAGCATTTCGGAGCTGTAGTGGGTAACGTAGTTGCGTTAACACTTTTCGATAACGTGACGTGTCACGTTACTAGTATACCTATTAAACCGATTATTGCGGGGACCCTATTTCTAGAAGAAAAAAAGCCGCAGAACGTCTGAAGGGATGTAGCAAATAAAAGCTGACCATGAACACCTTCGCATAAACAATCGCAACTTTTGCATCAATTATATACGTTAAAGTAAAAAAAAAAGTTATTTTTTTTTGGGTGGGGGGGGGGGGCACATATTTTACAGCGTAGCGGTTATAAACTTTCGGAATGCCGTTAGTCATCGATGGAAAACTATCCTCATGAAACGACACGTGTTCTCCTCGTCTTCTTCTTCATCCTCATCTTCTTCTTCATTCAGGGGCTGAGTAAGACGTTGTGGCTTCTCCCCCTTACACTCTCTCAGGAAACACAGGAATGGATGGCGTCGGGGAACGAGATTTTGCAGGCGCGCCATGAAACCACGTGCTCCCGCGTGGCATAGTGGTGAGCCCGCATGGCGTGCTCCAACAAAAGTTCAGGACGAGAAACAGCCACAGAAACTACGGTGAATTCATGGTGTGCTCCACTTGCAATGACGCCTAAATATCGGGCAAGGTGCCCGTGATCAACGAAACTTCTAGTCGACCGATGCACTGCTTCTCAGTCTACTCATGGTTGCCTTTAGTGAGAGATGGTCTTTTTTTTCCTTATTGCTGGACCATCTAGACATGCTGGTAGAGCATAGCATAGCCTTGTGGGAAAGAGAAGTGAGAGTATGGAGGAGAACAAGGAGGACGCGATAGAATATAGCATAGCAAAGAACCAGAGATAATCAAGGAAATTGAGAGAGAGGAAGAGATAGAAGGGAAGAGGAAGTGAGAAATAAACAAAGAGAAAGCATAGAAAGGTAAAATAAGATAGAAAGGCGAGAAATAAATACAGGAATGAAGAAATAGATATGAATTAACAGAAACAAAAAAGACATAGGAAAACAGAGAGGTGAGGAAAGAAGAAAGAAAGAGATAAAGTAAGAAGAAAACGGCGAGGCCTGTGCGGGATGCGCAGCACAGTCGCAGCAAAAGCTGGAAGAGATGCATTTCAGAGCCCTTTTAAACACTCCTTGGGGAATCGTTACAAGCACACTTGCAGAATACAAATTACGCCATAAATCATCACAATTTTTTGTAGTCTGGAGGCATTCATTGTGCCATGCCTCGCCATTATTCGGAGAAGCGTGGTACCAGCTACACTCTTGCACAAAGTTTAGTGTAGTTTTTTTTTTATGCTGTGGCTGACGACAATGGAGCACTATGCCAGAAGCTTTTGTGATGTGTTGCAGCGTTCGACGACCCACTCTTTAACTGATTTGATTGATATGTGCGGTTTAACGTCCCAAAACCACCATATGATTATGAGAGACGCCGTAGTGGAGGGCTCCGGAAATTTCGACCACCTGGGGTTCTTTAACGTGCACCCAAGTCTGAGCACACGGGCCTGCAACATTTCCGCCTCCATCGGAAATGCAGCCGCCGCAGCCGGGATTCGATCCCGCGACCTGCGGGTCAGCAGTGACCCACTCTTTAACAATTCGCATTGCGCGAAGCCTGGTCGTTCCTTTGCTGTTCTAAAATACTTTATATTGCTCATATTAATGTGACTTCTTCCCCCGCATGAGCCCTTCCTTGGTTCAGTTTGCAACGGAGTTTCAGGTAATCTGTGCGGCTCAGTAGTATTGAATACTCGGCTGGTATGCAGAACAGCCGAGTCCGAAACCCATTGTGTTCCCTGAAAACGACCCGTGTTGTGAACAGCAGGGGCCTACTTTCTTTCTGCGCCATCTGTTGTGTGTAGCGCTTACAGAGTCAGCGTGACCACCAACATTGTGAACACGAGGAATGCAAGACGCCACCCCATGGATCTGTACACAACTAAACAACAAATCATGTCATATGATTTTCGTCGTGAGGCATCACACAAAGGGGTCTCTCTCCCATAATCGCAAAGCACACGCCAAGGCAAGTCGATGGGAGAGAGCGGGAAAGGGCGAGAGGACAAGATGGTGAAGGGCTGGATTGGACGCATATCTGGCGGGCATTGATAAACTAGAGAAGCTGCTGGCCAAGAACTGTGCGCTACATAAGCGAGTGACTTAGGGATCATGCACAAAAGATAAATGGCAATTGTTGTTAAAGGAGCGCATCTTATTGCTCATCTTAACTCCTGCTACAACTGTGCTCCGCAATTTCGCGAGACGATGACTCTGAGCATAAGCAGCAGTGAACACACGCGGCTTGCCTTGTAGGCATACCACATCAAGAAAAAAATGGGCTGATTGCATCAGTGATACGTCTATATAATCTGTTTTTACGTGTGCAATACGTCTTGTTACGCGTGCTCATGCAAGGCCTGTAATTGTGGCACTTATATTCGTTGTTGCGAGACGAATAAAGTGGTTTTTAGTAGGCGCTAGTGCTAGTCTCTTGTATCCTTTGTGCTGCATCTTGGTTTGCCATAAAGTATTCGCTTTAAATACAATTGTTACTAGTGAACCTTTTAAGATTTATTAGGAGGGTTGTGTCCCCAGTTGTTGATCCACCCTGTGTCTCGCAAAAAGGCTATCAGCATTAGTGCCACTCTCCTCATTGCCGCTAGCCCTGAGGAGAAAACAACGTCATCGAAGATATGCGTAATTTCAAGAGAAATGTCCGATTGTCGCATCTTTTCACAGACTGCACTAAGGTGACTGCAGTCTTTTAGACTAATTTTCATAAACGAAAATTTTTAAACCCCTGCCTACATTTGCCGGTGGCACGTATACATTTTTTCGTGCACTTCTGTATTTCTTATGGAGCGCCGGTCACAGATTGTAGTCCTACTAGGCGCCCTTGGGTGTGCGCACAGTGCTCCACTCTCTGCCCCTCTCTATACTATGCCGTCATCCCTATAATAGTGTATAGGATAGTGAACAGGGTGGTCGTCTTGTTGAGCGCACTGTACATTTCCTTCCCTCACTTTCTTTCCTGTCTTGTCATTCGGCGGATGTGCAGTGACACCAACACACCTATTACAACCTCCGTTCAGTCTATCTTATACAAACAACTCAGTCGTCAGATGCCTCTGTCCCATTTCCTACCATGCTAACGTATACCCAAGGCACTTTTTTTTTCCTTGTGGTCGAGCGTACGATGTCAGATGGGTTGGCGAGGAACAATGGCCGACGTTCTTCCGTCGTATCCATTGTCTCGTTATGTGATGATGGCCACTCATCCAGTCGGGGAAAGAACAAAGAAGCAACCACGAAAACAACGAGTCACGTTGGTTGGTGTCGATGACGGTGACGATACTGATATGCAGGATGTGAACTCGATTCCATCCTGTATGGTGCCTTTGCGGTGACTTGTATTGGAGGAAGAATATGCTGCTAATACCTGGGATTTTGTTATCTTACTCACACATGACTCCCCCTGTGGCTGAACGTATCGCACGTGGCGGCGCCGGCAAGAACCAGCCGAAATCCGCTTGTATCGATACGAAATCTTAGGGAACCGTATTCACCTCATATTGACGCAAGCGGATGTGCTTTCTCCAATGCGTCGCCACAAAGACACCATACAGGATGGAATAGAGTTCACGTCCTGCATATCAGTATCGTCGCCGTCATCGAGCCAAACCCTACACTAGAGAGACACGACACCGATTTTGGTCTGACGACTGTTACTGGGAGTATCTCTTGTCTTGTAGACGTCATATCTACACTGCAACAACACAAATAGTCTACCGATGGTCTCTGAAAGATTCCGTCCACGCCTTGTCATGCTCACAGGATTTCGGTGGCCAGTTCTGTGGTCAAATTAAAGGCACACGCAGTGACACCGGCTAAAATTGCGCATCCGCACCTCATTTTCAGCCGTGCTCCCTGCTCTGCCATTGTCCTTTTTCGGCTACGCTGCGCAGGCCCCGCCATAACCCATGACGTCGAGGGACGAGGGTGAGGAGACACAAAATGGGAGCGAAAAAAAAGACTTCTGTGGGGTGCGCAAGATGTCTATTCAAACGTCGTGGAAGCCTTGGGGGGGGGGGGGGCATTGTTATTTATTTCCCACGACAGTTCTCTCTTCGTGGTCGTTTGAAGAAAAGACATGGGCAAATTTTTGTAGGCCGAAGACAGGTTTGGCGATGCCTTTTGCTGGTGTCTTCTATCTGTCGTCATGTTACGCCTTCTCTCAGATACTTCTTCTCTCAAATAATTCTCCGATATTGCGCATTTTTATGACAATATATTGGTCCGAACATTTCTTTGATGGTATACTATTTCTCTTACACGAAGACCTGTGCACTGAACAGACAGGTTCGAGGAGTGGCCGATATAGCTCAGTCACTGTGAAGGACGCTTATATTTTTCTCCCATGAACCTTGTTTTTTTATTATAAACAGGATTGAAGGGGGGTTGAATGAAAAAAAAATTGGGCGACCCTTAAGGTCAGGTTACCGTACACCTTTAGGAGTTGGACGCGATACCGATATCCTGCCCTTAGTGCGTACCTCAAACACTTAATGCACGAAATCTTCTCGAACTTGCTATGCTCTCACTACGTGGTCTAACGAGAACAGGCGCACTATAACGTGTGTGCCTTTCGTAGTGGACACGGCGTAAGATACAAACACTTTAGGTGGGGACACTTCTCGGCTTTCTAATGGGACGCGATCGACCAGTTATAGTAACAGAAACGCGCGTTCGTCGGACCACTGCCGGCAGCGCACCTATCGGCAAGGCAGCGCAACTTAAAAATAGAAAAAAAAAATTCGCGCACTGTTGCTATAGCAACTGGTGAGGCGGGTGGCAACGCCGGCGTTCCGAATGCGTCGCGTTTTTCACTTGGAAAAAAAAAAACAAGTCATTCTGCCACTTCAGTCACTAGCATGCCTTTGGCACGTTTCATGAAGTGGCGTTTCATCAATCCCGTTTGCGAAATGCACTTACAATATGGTGAGCAGCGATGAATGAAATCTGCTGAAAGAAGACGCCCACTCAGTGAGTGAATATGGGAAGAAAGGGCCTCGTTAGTGGTTGCCGGTCAGGTTACCCTACGTGCAAAGAAAATGTAATATTATACAATGTTCCTTCTCATCAAGGTGGACGATTGGGCGAGTTGGTGATTCATGATCGACGTTTGTAACTGCGCGGTAGTAACTGCGCCGCAGCCGGGATTAATTCCCGCGAACTGCAGATCAGCAGCCGAGTACCTTAGCCACTAGACCACCGCGGCGGGGCTCTGGCTCTGTGGTAGCGCTTGCCACGCAAACGACTGGGGTTGAATCCCCACTCATACTCGAGATTGTTTAATATTTATTTCATTTGCATCTTTTTCAATTTTCGGTCACACACGATATGATGACTTTTCGCTCGCAACCAATGAAGCCGACACCGACACCAGAGCCTACGCCGGAATTTCAGCGAAACTAGCTCTTTAACGCTGTCGCGTTAAATGTAGATTGCGTACTAAAGAGAAAAAGTGCCGGGTATACATGTTCGCAATGCGTAAAAACTGTCAAGTCTCAAATCACTCTTTGTTTATTGACATTTTCTGACAACCTCACGAAACTTCTAAGGTCACTACATAGGCCAAGGAAGGGGAAAAAAAAAGCTAGCCTGCGTTCATGGCTGCCGTGACACCTATATTGAAGAAAAGTGTAAATTTAAGGGCTTGTTTTATTGTTTAGACACATTACTATTGAGAACTCACAGACAATAATACCAGGGAAAGTATAGGGGATTTCATTAGAAGTAATTGCAATGTAAATGCGAATAAAGAAAGTGCACTAGAAGATAATTGTCTTTTTGTGTGGTGTTACCTGCTTGTAGAGCGAGTCTTACCTTATTTACTGGGCAAAAGTTGGCCCAGCAAAACAGTGTACGAAAGGCGACCTTTTCGTCCGCTTTTCTTGGTTCACATTTACATTGCGATTACTTGTAATACCATCCGCTATTGTTTTTCTGGCATTATTGTCAGTTATTTTTCATTATTATTGTGCCACCTATATCATTACTTGGTATCATTACAGTGAAGAAGACGACTGTCAGACTTGTGAATGTGAAACTGTTTGTTGGGAGAACTTGTTCCCAGTGAATCGGGTAAAACTCGCTGTACAAGCGAGTGACACCGCACGACGATAGCAGCGACTATGGTCGTCAAGCGTAATATTGCCGCATGCATGTTGTTAGACAGCCGCTCGACTCTCGCGCGGTTCACAAACACAGACCCTTAATGACATCCGGTTTCTTCCACCGATGTGCCGTAATAGCTCCGACGGGCAAGAAGAGCTTCAGAATATAGCCCACTCAATTTCTACACTTTCCTTCACTTATTTAGCAAAATATATTCAAATAAATGTTCTTTTGAGCTACATGAAAATGATAAGAAATTCCTTTGAACTTTGCGCACGTCCTTTTATCTGAATAACTAAAGAGAGACTTTCCGTAGCCTTGAAAAAAACTTGAAAACGTGCTTTCAGTTTCGAAGTTAGGAGCTGGTAAACGAGGTGACCGGAAGTTTTTTTCGAGGTACAACGCTTGTGACCTTGAAACAGTCCAAAAATTCCACCACACCGACTTACAAGCAAAACGCGCCAAGCAAAATGCGCCACGCAACGCTGGACGGCACGTGTCACCACACCATACGAGCTGGAAAAAGAAGGCTGACGGCTCTTTGAAGAAGCGGAAAGCGGCGAGATTATAGAAGTTGACGAGGTTTGGACTATCGCGCTCAGGACAACCTCTGTGCATTTAAATGATGGGCACAAGCTCGCCATAAATAAATAGTTGTTTTAGCAACCGGCATTGTATTTGTTCGTTACAATATGATGATTGATAAGACGAGTGTGCTTCTATACTAGCCGGATCGAAGATTCTAGCGTTATCACTCAGACCCGGGTTGGTTGCTGAAGAATAGTAGTGATTTTGGAGGTTTTTGGTCCCAAAACTACGATATAATCATGAGGAAAGCTGTACTGAAGGGCTCTGGAAATTGCGACTATCTGGGTTCTTTTTCTTAACTTGCAGCGAAATCTAAGTGCACGGGCCTACAGCATTTCACCTCCAAACGCGGCCGCCACGACCGATACCACAACCATTGGGTCAGCACTCGAGCGCCACCAGAACATGGTGGTGGATGGTTCTAACCTAAAGCGCCGTGCGCGCAATCTTATCGGAATGGTCTCCAATAATCGTGAACAGACATTCCGGCGTGACTTGCTCCAAGCGGTATAGTTGCGCGTGTGACAGCCTGGTCACACGAATATATCCTGTTTCAAGGGACACTGATCCCCGTATTCACAAACGCTCCTCGACTCGACGACTTTCACTCTTCACTTCACAGAGTTGAACACTGCGCCGCCGCTCGGGTGAAAATGGCGCTGCGCTACTCAAGAATCGCAGCAGATTATCGCTGATATGCAGTGACTTGCCGTGACTAGAGACGGCGCTCCCATACGCTTTCTCAAGTGTAGGTGGAGCGTTGAGTGAAGGCACGTTCTAGAATACGGGGGTAATACTTAGCATGCATGTCTGTCATTGAATAAAAGTTGAGCAGGAGCTCAATACTTATTCGTGGGTAAAGGGTAACATGTTTCTGCCCTGACATATGTAGATACTTCCAGGAAGTTGAAGCGTAAGAAGGTACACGCGCATTATCAATAACCTTAAGCAAAGTCCCGATTGAATTCAGCGCACCCAAGTTTTGGTACGTTGGAGCCATTATATGACCATTGATTGATTGATTGATTGATTGATTCGTAAGTGGGGTTTAACGTCCCAAAACCACCATATGATTATGAGAGACGCTGTAGTGGAGGGCTCCGGAAATTTTGACCACCTGGGGTTCTTTAACGTGCACCCAAATCTGAGAACACTGGCTTACAGCATCTCCGCCTCCATCGAAAATGTATTATGAGCATTGCGCCGTCATTGTTTAGCGGTAGATGTTGAACACATTCACACAGTGAGACAGAGAAAAGCAAAGGTCCCCTCAAGCTGTTTCTCAAGAGCTTTTTTGCCTGGGAAACCCCCAACTTTTGTGTTGGAAAATAAATAAATAAATAAAAAAGAAAGGCTCGGAGATTAACCATGTTCTATGTAAAGTATATAAATGTATTCATTCAATAAAATGTCTTTCTGCATGTTGCTGATTTTCTCAGTTGCTCAAGAAGCGAGCGCGTTCAGCGTTTCTTTTTTTATCTCTTTTTTTACAACGACCCGATGTGCACTGCCTTGTGCGTCACACTTGTTTTTGACAGTTCTGTCGGCCGCTTGTATTATACAGCCACACTTTTCCAAACACGGTGGCGCCAAGAGTTGCCCGTGCGGCTTGTGCATTTTCACGCACAAAAGGCGCTGATGTCGTACAAGCCAGTGAGTGAAGACAGCGCGATAAGTAGAAAGCAGAGGTAGCGAATTAGCAATGCAAAATGACTGCACGAGAGTGTCGCAGCAGCCGGCCTGCTTCGCACTGCTGTTTCCACAACACCGCGTGCTCGTGGTACAGGGTGCATGATCGCTTGCACGTGCGACGTACCTTTTTATACAAGAGAAAGAGATACTGTTTATTAAAAAAACTATTTTTCTTCCGGCGTCCATATACTCCTGGCATGCCACTCTGTACAGAAATAGAGAAGGCTTTTTATACAAAAACAAAACTGCACTCATCGGTAAACACAAACAAGGAGGAACGACTTGTCCTTTAAAAAATGCTGTCACTCAACAAAAAAAAAACCTTTCGCTGGGGTGATAAGTCGATTGCACACACAAGTGATGATTGAGCGATCATGAGGCCAACGGAAGACTCCATATTGAGGAAAGAAAATGTCGTCAAGCGGCACAAGCAAAGATGAACGGAGCCTCTCTGTTTGTTTGCTAAAGAACTAATAATAAATGTTCGATTGTCGGAGCGGAGACATTTTCATCTCGCGCTGAAGAGACGCGATAGGAAAAGCACAAACGCCCAGCACTTGGAGAAAGTCTATAACATTGTGCGTTTCTCATTCGGCGTCTTTTTAGCGTTCGTCCAAAACGACACATTCGTGTGGTTCAGGAACCACTATTTATTTAGCCCTATAAATACCTCGTGAAGCGATTTTGCGGATCCGCTTAAAATGAACGTCGCCATATAAGCAATGTCATCATTATTCGTTCAGGTTTTTTGTTTCTTTTTTGTTTGGGGGGGGGGGGGGGGGTACTGAAGCGCATGCCATTATTTTGCATGTAATGAAATCATATAGTGCGCATGCTGTACCACTTTGTCTTGCTCACGAGTGTTTGACTGGCGCGATTTGAGGGAACTTCAAATGCAGGGGCTTGTCCGTCGCGTGTTTAGCTCCATGCCTCTGACCAGCTGCCTGATGCGCGTGAAACATGCGTCTTTCTTTCTCCGTCACTTACGTGTACTTTTGCCGCATTGCTCCATCATTTCGAAAAGCTTCCGCCAAGCGCCGCTTTCTACAGCAACGGGAGATGAACCGTTTATTTTTTTCTTCTTCTCAAAAGATCTTCATACCATCCATAGATATTCGCTGCGGTTGTCATACTAATGAGCTATTTGGTTCATTGCACTTTGCAAGCAAGCCGTGGAGTGCCACCCCTTAGGGACTGTACACAGTAACTTTAAGGTATTACGTGCCATAACCAAGATTTCATTATACGAGACAGCTTAGTAGCGGAAATCAGACGATTTCTACTACCGAGGGCTCTTTAACGTGCACCGAAATTTATATTACACATACCTAACATACGTCAACAGATGACCTGACCCTTAACAAGCCTAATGAAGGACTGCACTTTGTCTAAGATATGTAGTTGTGTGCCGGAATGAACCTTGCGCAAACTTACTATTTTTTTCACAGTGATGACAAACTTTTTTTATTCACCTCATATCCAACGCAGAGTACACAATCAGTTCACATTGACACCAACCCGTTCCGCCCCGGTAATCTAGCGGCTAATGTACTCGGCTGCTGATCCGCAGGTCGCGGGATCGAATCCCGGCTGTGGCGAATGCATTTCCGATGAAGGCGGAAATGCTTTAGGCCCCGCTGCTCAGATTTGGGTGCCCGTTAAGGCACCCCAAGTGGTCGAAATTTTCGGATCTGGCGTCTTTCATAATCTTACGGTAGTTTGGGGACGTTAAACCCCACATATCAATCAATCGGTGACACCAACCCATCTCATTATCGGGAAAACCTCTGCAGAAAAGCGTGCTCGCAAGGATCGTGGGCTGCGTATACGATACGCCCCTATCAAGCTGCGCGTGTTCTTCCGTACCTTTTCTGATGGCCCGAAATTAAAGCTCGCTGAGCGCGGTGCACAATTTCATTCTTTTCATTCTTGCATGCTCCCAGACAGCAACAAAAATAAACATCCATTGTTTGTTTCACCGGAATATTCGAGATCGGATCAAAGGCACACGTGGGCATTGTTCAGTAGGAGATACCACGAAGCCCACATCGTATCTTTCGATCAGCAGCATTTCAGCTGGGTGGCTGTAATCTTGATTGATGGATATGTGGGGTTTAACGTCTCAAAACCACCATATGAATATGAGATACGAACCCGCGACCTGTGGGTGAGCAGCCGAATACCTTAGCCACTAAACCACCGCGGTGGGGCGGTGGCCGTAATCTTACTCTACCTACTGATTATACATATTTTTATTATTTCTGCCTCATGAAGTGTCTCGTACACCATGGGGTAGCGCGTGTTTTGCTATTGATGACCAATTTATTTTTTTGTCCATGTCATGTTACAGTTTTACAATAACGTTCGCTATAGCTGCAACACCTCCTGCACCATTTACCTAACGTTAGAGTAATGTCGTCGTGATCATTGTATAAACATTTTATTCAATTTGATCTTAGAAACTTGGAGCCACCAGTTAACATTTAAATGGTAACCGCGCACTTTAAATTTATAGGTACACTTTGTTTTGTTTATTCGGTCGTTTCTATTGTAAAAGAAGTGTTCGGTGCGTGACCTCTATTGTATTAAAGTCAGTTTCTTCTCGTAATCTTATATATCATTCGGAATAATGTTGTCGCTGTTTGCAAAGTAAATTCTTAAAAAACGCGGGACTTCGTACATATAAACCATTAAAAAAGTTTTGAAAAAAAAAAACGAGGCCTGTCAGACATTCACTCACTTTGAGGTAACACCAAAAAGCAATTTCGTTATCCAGCTTTCTAGGACTTCTAGTCTACTCCGAAAGAATATTCTCCCCCCCCCCCCCCCCCAACTTCGTAAACAAGGTTGTCTTCATATCAGCGTCCACCTTGAACTGCGACATACTTTGAGCACGTGTCGGCGCTGAAACTTGCTGCCTGCATTGCAGCACTGATAATCTTGATTCGAGAGCAACGGACAAAATGTGTTGTGCTGCATGTAATTCCACCTCTTCGTATCTGCATGGGTCCTTTTATTGATACATATTACAGTGTTGGGATGTCGCGCCCGCATTCCGAGCGTTTTGACCTTCCTTACGTGACACGCGCTGCCATTTTTAGAAAGGTTCGTGCGGCAGATCTCCCCATGCACCCCCGAAGTGTCATGACGAAACTGTAGTGCCGCAAATTGTATGTAACTTCTGCACTTGCTGAACATGTAGTCGTATACGTTACAGTGCTGTCTCACTCGCGCAGGTGTGCAGCTGTGTTTGGCATGCATAAGAACAAGTACGTATATACATTCACTTTCAGGACCGATACGGGAGGTATGCGAGACATGTGTCGCATAATGTTCGTTCGGATCGCTTTCCTGTTTTGTTAATATATATATATATATATATATATATATATATATATATATATATATATATATATATATATATATATATATATATATATATATATATATATATATATATATATATATATATATATATATATATATATATATATATATATATATATATATATATATATATATACTAATGACATCTAACTGATAATAATGCAAGAAAAGTATATGGGAAGTTAATAGACATATTTGTAATGTAAATGTGAAGAAATAAAAATGGATGAAAAGATAGCTTGAACTGAACCCGTCACCTTCGAAAAACCCAATGTTCTTAGTTGGTAGAGCAGCAAGTATACAATTCTTTCCCCATATATATATATATATATATATATATATATATATATATATATATATGTGTGTGTGTGTGTGTGTGTGTGTGTGTGTGTGTGTGTGTGTGTGTGTGTGTGTGTGTGTGTAGAGGTATAACAGATGCGCTTTCACATAAGAACTTGTTTATTCAGCAGACGGCCCCGTCTTTTTCAAGGCATTACTTTCAAGGCATTACTTTCAAGGCATATATATATATATATATATATATATATATATATATATATATATATATATATATATATATATATATATATAGAGAGAGAGAGAGAGAGAGAGAGAGAGAGAGAGATGACCATGGTGGTACAGCATATGAGTGCATACATTGTGATTACAGCCCTGCCGCGGTGTGGTCTGGCGGCTAAGGTACTCGGTTGCTGACCCGGAGGTCGCGGGATCGAATCCCGGCTGCGGCGGCTGCATTTTCGATGGAGGGCGAAAATGCTGTAGGCCCGTGTGCTCATATTTGGGCACACGGAAAACAAGCCCAGGTGGTTGAAATTTCCGAAGTCCTCCACTACGGCGTCTGTCATAATCATATGGTGGTTTTAGGACGTTAAACCTCACATATCAAACAATCAATTAATCAACGTTGTGATTACAATTACCCCCAGAGCACAAACACCATTATGATGTTTGTGCTCATTTGATCATTGTCACCAAAACGTGTGCGCTCATCTGATGTAGCAGCACGGCCACTCCTGAAATTCTGTTGAAAGCAGGACCCATGGCTGAAACGTTATAGGAAGCCCTTTTGCTTTTCGTCGTTTCCACATATGTATTTTACTCGTAATATTTACCCGTGTCCAAGTAGTTGTTCCCTGCTCGGGCAACAGGTGTGGTTAGCCTCGCATGCATAGCGGGCAATTGTTCCGCCTGAGCACGCCTTCTAATTGTGTCTGTGATATAGAGCGTTAGCTTTCTTTCATGCAACATTACATGATGCGCTGATCGCAGATTGATTACTTTAAACGCAGTTACTTGTCATTCTTCAATATCCTCAAGAACGTTTTTGATGATTCCTTATTTATTATTACCTTAATTGCAAGTGTACCCATTAAACTTCGTACATAATTATTCTCGCAAAACAAAAAAGAACACCGATCCCTCCTCATCCGTTTGAACAACGCCCATAAACATGCAGTGATATTAGTTCGCGTAAAATAATTCTTGTTTTTCTTATTGTTTGGATACTGTCAATGGGGCTGTCCTCGCGTCTTGCGGCAGCGGAAAGGCATCCACACCGCCGCGAACAGCCCGTCAGCAGCGCTTAAAGACGTCAGCAGCGCTGAAAGACGTCGCGTCAGCGATATATAAGATACACACACGGTTAGGCTGTGTACACGTGGAACCACATTCACGCGATAGAGACTGTGGATATCGTGTGGATGAGGCTGGAGGAGGGGTCTGGGCAGTGGGTGCCTTCGCATGCTGTTGACTCAGATAAGGAGTACGATGAAGCGGGCTTATCATATATTGGTGGTCAACCGGCCAGAATGTCTGGCCTTTGCGGTAGATTCCCGTGGCGTTGCAAGTTGGGGGGCGCTGCAGCCTGCCGGCGAACTAAGTACTCCGAAGTTAAAGTGAACACGATAGTGCTAATATAGGGAGCAGCCGTGAAAGAAATTGTGTATTTATAACAGGCAAATGCTGATGCACGCTCAATAAGTTATTCGGTCAATCACAGTACTCATAGGTGAGTCGTCCGGCTCATGCTGTTGTGGGTAGTCAAGCGTTTTTTTTATTATTATTAGTTTGCTTTGTAACTATACTAGCAAAAAACACGAATTCTGGCAACGGAATGTTCTGTGTGATCGCAGAAAACATTCAAACCCGAAAAAGAACGCAAATAACGTGGCGCAAATTTTCACGCGAAAAAGCATAGAAGGGTGTTGTAAGGAATCCATAAAGTGACGCAGAAAGTGAACGTACCTTCTGCCGTTGAAAAGCAACACTAAGCACCGTAACACAACGCGATTGTTTTCGTGCAGTTATTATCCAACCCCTGCCGTAAGCAGCTGCGGGGGAACAAGCAAACCGCGAATACGCGTTCTGAACGGCTCGCCAGACGGAGGCCAAGCGTACAGTTTCGTGACACAAACACGATAAGATGAGGCTCGTTCCACCAAACAGTGAACGCGGAGAACGGAAGAGCCCCAATTCGGTTAGTGGCAATAGTGTGCATGAGGCCAATAGACAATAATAAAAACACGAAGAGTGCATAGGGTAACTGGATCGTTTCAGTTAATGGTAATATATAAAAGAAAAGGAACAAAATAAATATGGTGAAGAGTGGCAACTTGAGAGAAACTAAAGTGAGCGACAGAACAGCTGAAATTCGATAGCAGCCTTCGCATTGCGCGCGCGTTGTACTCTTGCCAACTGAGCTGCCACAGCACCGTGCTATGCCCTCTTCCCATCAACAACTGGACGCTTGCGGTGGCGAAGGTGTACCTTGTCGATCGCCACGCTCGTTTGTCGTGGCACCGGTTATAGCGCCCCTCGAGCTCGGCGTCGTACGTGCACGAAAATGCCCAGTAAAGTGACGCTGAAAAGGGCATCGCACGCCAAATGCAAGAATTGAGGTTCGGATCTCATCTACATGATGAGAAGCTGTTTAAGCCAGCCGTAAAATGTCGGCCCTGCCACGAAACTGGTGTCGTCATAAACGGGTATGTGCCACCGAAGTGCGATCAATCCCAGTATTCACCACTGATTCACTAAATATGAAGAAGGCTGCAGTTACTTATGTATTTATTTATCTGTCTGTTCATTTATTTATTTATTTATTTATATCTCCAAGGTCCCGAGTAGGACATTACGTGAGTGTGGTTATCAAAATATAAAATACAGATAAAGAGTAAAAAGGGAAAAAAATCACAGCAAGTCCTCAAAGTGAATGATGACAAGTGGGCGAAGCTCTGGAGGATCATCAACCCCCGTACATTGCCCACTCGATAACGCAAAGACGTGACGACACGTGTGTACCGTATATACAAAGTTGTTTGTTTATGACAACGCGCATATGCTGAAAGGTCCATATGGATATTCATATGGATGTCCACAGCGTGTGACGCCGACGACAGGGGACATGGCTGTACCCAAAAAAAGCTTCGCCCCTAAAAGAGCGACTGTGAAACAATGGCAGCGAGCCAAAGACCCCAATTACTTACAACGAGAGGAAGCGTGAAGGCGACTGCGGCTGCGTGAAGACCCCGAAGCGATGGAAATCCTACGCCAACGACTGCCTGCCCGTATACATCTGTGAGAAGGGCCAATGCTCGGTTTCAGCGCGAGTTTCTGTCCCGAGAGTTTGGGCATCCGTTTCGTGTATGTGGCTCTCTGCGGTTTAATTGGAACCTCTCTGTTGTGAGAGCTAACCCGAAAACAACCTATAGCATCACCTAGCCCAAGCCTTGCAACGGCGTATAAAAGCAACCAGGTTAGACTTCAGAATCGCCCAGTTTTGTTGTTTCAAGCCTACCATGACTTATCGCAAGCTTCACTTTTTTTGTCCACTTCCACTTTTCTGTCAATAATGATTCCTAGATTTATACTTCATAAAACAGGTAGTCTTTCCTATGTAGTTTCTTTTTCATCGTCTATGGCTTCATACTGTTCCGCCTAGAGCTTATCGCCTCGCGAATCGACTGCCACAAATATGTTTTGAGTCCGTCTAGTACGAGCGGTGTTACAGGAGTCGCGCACTTTGAGCGCTTTCTCTCTCTTTTCGTATCAGTGAGAGCGCTGAAAGCAACGCAGGCGGAGGGGCGATGAATGCGTTCGTTCGTGAGCGCACGTCATGGCCTCGAGCATTTTATTGCGATAGCAATTATATGGACAGTCTCGGCTGGTTTTTTGCCATCGCCGTCGCCGTCATTCACCGTATATGTATACACCTCTATATATATTAAAACTCAATAGAGGAACAAAAGCCGCCCGCGCTCGGCGCCCAGCTTGTCACGATGCGCCGACACGCGCTTATCTCCCACGCTTACTTTGCCTCACGAATGGGGGTGGGGGGGGGGAGGTTAGATGCATGCGCGCGCGCTTATTTTTCGATGGGGAGAATCTTGTGCCTTCAGATTTCACCGGAATGATTGCATTAGTTGTCGGGCCCACAAAGGTCACTTTGCTCCGCTGCACAGGCCCTACCGCGGTGGTCTAGTGGCTAAGGTACTCGGCGGCTGACCCGCACGTCGCGGGATCGAATCCCGGCTTCTGCGGCTGCATTTTCGATGGAGGCGAAAATGCTGTAGGCCCGTGTGCTCAGATTTAGGTGGTCTAAATTTCTGGAGCCCTCCACTACGGTCTCTCTCATAATCATATGGTGGCTTTGGGACGTTAAGCCCCACATATAAACCAATCAATCTGCTGCACAGGCCCCATTCGCGAAAAGAGCGCGTTTTTCATTCACAGTGAAGTATAACTGAGACATTTGTTAGTTTGCACTCACCTGTGCTTGTGATTACGTTTCGTGCGTCGTTTTTGTTTAAACATCGTGTTAAGTGTCGAGCAGCAGACGCCGTTAGTTCGCTCTCATCCTGTGTATGATGATCTCGTGCGTCACTTGTGCGTGAGCAACGTGCTGCACGTTTCAACCTTCTTGCCGTTCTCAGCTAGATACCAAGTTGTTGCTATCGCATTCATTGTTTTGCCCCTGCGGCGAAACTGTGACTTTCTTTTAGGGGCGAAGCTCCTTAAGGCGTGGGCTGTGCGTCCCCTGTATGTAGCCACCTCTCGTTTAGTTCTTGCAGTGTCCACTAGATGTCGGTACCGTCTCCTGTATGTCGCCTCCTCTCGTTTAGTTCTTTCAGTGCTCACTAGATGGCGGGACTTGTAGCTGATGATGAAAAGATGCAAGATGTTATAAACAAGACGGCGGTACGTGTAGTTGATGATGAAAGATGCGAGATGTTATAAAATAGGAAAGATGTCACATATGGGACGTGTCATTGGTGGAAGGCAATCGTTCGATTTAGTGCGGCGACGTACGCTAGGGGGAGCATTGTAATAAAATCGAGTAGGCAAAATGTACGGAAGATTCATGGTTTACCAGGTTTTCCTCCAGAGCTTCGCCCACTCATCATCATTCACTTCGTGGATATGGCGGCACTTTTTTTTTCTCTCTCTTTTTCCTCAAACGCGCGTTTTACTGTCAGCAGGATCGTGAGTGCGCGCACGAGCACGTGATGGCATCCCACGGTAGTTGCGGTGACGATTCTGCTGATGATGCTTCATTCAACTGATGGCCGTAGACTGCGTTTATGGTGTGGTCATTTTGGTTTATGACGTAATTTCTCAAGAGGAGACGATTTTTAGTTGACTATGAAAATTATAACCGTATATATTAGGCCACGGGCTGCGCTATGTTTGGCTCACATGTTCTTATTAGCCTAGACATCGGCACTATTTCCTGAGCATGCTGAAGATGCATTACAGGGCCTTTTTAATGAAAAATCGAGCTGTGTATATAGCGATGGGTGTGTAGCCCCATACGTGCTTCGTGTTACCTCCCTACGTTCCATGAAGATTTATGGGAAAACAAATAAACCATACGAAAATTCTGAGAGAAGGGGAAAGAGAAAGGGTGGATGAAATTAATCAATGAATAAACAAGTTTAAAGCCTTTAACCTTGCTTGAAGGGCATGTCGTAAAACTATAGAACTGAATGTCCTTTTCAGTGTCAGTGGCACCGGCCTTATTTATTCCATGTGGTTTATGAAAATCTATTTCATTTTCATAAGATGAACGTTCTGATAAGTATGCCCTATAGTGTACAGTTGTTGCAGCAATGATTCGTACATTGACCAAGCCGACACAACTGGTTTGTATGTTCGCTGCTCAGCCGTAGACAAGTAGGTCAAAGCTTTCTTTTTTTTTTGTAACTCTATGAAAAATGATTGTCTCGAATCTGCTTGCGATCAGTTTTAACGTAGGAACTTTTTTTTAATGCGTCGATGTGGGACCTGATAGTTCGGAACACACAATCCTCCCTGTTCGCTATTATAGTTACATACTAGCTGTCATTGTCAGGGCATTATAAAGAGTTTCTTTTTAAAGGCGTACTAACAATGGCAAATAACAATGAATCTATTCAGCGTCTATATATATTCAGATACCTTTTAAAGGGCTAACCATAGCACTTAGACTTTAGATTATTAAATAATTTCGTTCTGTAATACATACCCATCTTTAATCAAACTGGCCAATAAATACAGATGTGTTTATCTTTTCAAAAAAACAAGCTAAACAATTTCCCATGTCTCCTACAAATGTATAACTATTCATTGATGTATCATGAAATGCTTATGTTTACATTTTGCTTTGTGATGTACGTGCTTCATATGCAAAGACTATTACTTCCACTATTAGTGTTTGTATAAACTTTTCCCCTGTGTTTATGTCAAAGTATTTCTTTTATTTCCATTTTTATTTGCATGCTGCACAACACAGAGTGTAATTACGTCTGTAATTCACGTCTTCACTGTTTTTGCTCCCGCTGACACTTACGGAGTGAAGGCCTTGTCAGGAGACATATGAGTCTCCTTTTGCCTTGCCTCGTGGACATATTTCGCACTGCGAACTGTGTATATATGTCTGAAATACCAAATTGAAGTAGAAATTGAAGTCGCAGTATTGAGTTTCGCGTTCGTCACCCACAGGGCTATTCAAAAGCATTTATTTATATATTTATATAGGAGCTGACCCGCAGGTCGCGGGATCAAATCCCGGCTGTGGCGGCTGCATTTCCGATGGAGGCGGAAATGTTGTAGGCCCGTGTACTCAGATTTAAGTGCACGTTAAAGAACCCCAAGTGGTCAAAATTTCCGGAGTCCTCCACTACGGCGTCTCTCATAATCAAATAGTGGTTTTGGGACGTTAAACCCCCCAAATCAATCAATAAATATATTTATATAGGAAAGAAGTGTGTACTTAAGGGCTCGTTTTTCTCATGTTTGACACAATATTAATGAGATCTAACAGACAATAATGGCAAGGAAAGTATAGGGAAGTTATTAGACCGAACTGTAATGTAAATGTGAATAAAGAAAAGGGGGTGAAAAGACAACTTGACGTGGGCAGGAACCGAGCCTGCTACCTTCGAATAAAACGTTCGATGCTCTACCAACTGAGCTACCACAGCAGCTATCCCCCCAGCCACTTTATTGGGTATATATGTGAATTAAAGCTGGGAGTGTCCGTCAGCGTCACCAGTAGCCATGGCGTCGAGTGTGGCACACTCTTTATGAGCTTGTTTGGCGTCACGTAGCACGTGAACTCATTACGAGCTCACACAGCTGAAAGACACAACGTGCGTATACACAGGTCTCATTGAGTTATGTTGCTAAAGCGGAAGCTTGTGCTGTTGGTTCAAGATAGTGTTAGAACCGCGCGATCTGTGTGTTTGGCTGGCCTTCCGTCCTCTCATTTTTTTAAGATCCCAATTAGCTTTTCTCTTCTTATTTTACACGCCGATTTTCCCGAAAACATGTGCCTCTCGACTCCGGCTGCAGGGGGCGAAAACAGGTCCCATGCCCATGCAGTAGAGGCACGCTTTTTCCGCCATCTGTGGCTGCGTGGAACATGTGCGGGCCACGTACGTTAAGCGGAAAACAACGTCGTGGGTATTTTTCGCCACCATTCGTTGTGGACATGGCTATTATGTCGCGCGCGGCTAAGCGTGATGGTACAGCGAGTTAAGACAACTGCTGTCGCTGGAGGCTAACGTCAGAGTGCAAACATGACGTAACACCACGCCTTATTTGTTTTCAGCCGGTGTGATCCAGTGCGTAGCTTTTCTCTCGGTATAGATTCGATCTTCTCAGCCAGCATGTGAAGATGAGATGAAAAGCTCCTTTCGAAATCCTATCCCTCTCATTTTTAAAGTTATACTAACTGACCCTACATTGTAGCACAGGCTGCGGTTATCAAATATTTTGCAGACGTATGGCCTACACTGACAGTCCGTTGGCTCTTGCGCTGAAAAGTGCCTTGCATATGCACCGTCGATAGTGAAGGCTCGTAATGCAAGAAAAACGTATATGAGAAAGGCGAAGGTCCAGAGACGCTGCCTTCGAATTGTTGAAGCGCATTTTCTGAGAGCTCATTGCGACGACGATTAGCGGAGTATATAGCCAGTGGCTAGAAAGAAAAGTTTTAAATCCAATGTAGTGCCAGTCAGTGTGGCAATCTACACATTAGGAACATTGTAGAGAGAACTTGTGTCGCAGACTGGTTCAATAAGTCAACAGAGCAGGACTGAGGGAAAAAACCACAAACAAACAAAACAATATATTCTTTGTGCGTCCGAAATGAACCAGCAGCCATTATGGTTGCTTTCCAGAATCAGTCAGTCAATGCTCTAAGGAATTCGTACAGTTACCATAGCTCAGTTTTTTTTCTTTTTAATTTTGCTATTGTGTTGTGATATACAAGATTTTTGTAACAAGTTGGGTCATTTCAAGACACGCTCTTGAGACGAAGAAAGCCTTTGAGGACTCTGCAGCATCCACATTAATATCTAATTTATTTTGTTTCATTTCTTTTATTTTATATGTTTACTCTAATAAACCTTTTATTGTATGAATATAAGTGGTCTTGCCTGCGCTTTTGAACGTTGGGACCTTCTCCTGTGTATTTGCCATTTATCAATAGTTTGATTGATTGATTGATTGATTGATTGATTGATTGATTGATTGATTGATTGATTGATTGATTGATTGATTGAAACTAAAATGGGCTTGAGTGTCGGCTGTTTGCATATATTTCACGTTTCACATTGCGCATGCAATTCGAGATGGGTTTCAGTGGCTTCATTCGACTTAAAACCTCGCCTCTCATATCGGACATATCATTGGGATAGATGTGTGGAACCTGCATAGTTCAAATATGTTCGGGAACTAATAGTAGCCTCTCTGATTTTTGCTAAGAAAAAGAAAGACAGGTACAGTGCTTTTTAAGAACACGTCACTTTACATTTCATGGTATCCAGAGGTGCTGGATGTTGCCGTCCTTGAATTTTACACATGCAAGAAAACTACAAACGAAACTTTGTGTGGAGCCAGCACTTAACGGCCTTCGCAGTGCCGTTGTCGTCTGATACTTTTGTTTTCAAAGGGACCCTGGCAGTACGCGAACGGCTTAGAACAAGTTAAGCTTCGAAAAACGACTGAGGAATATGAAGGAAAGCGGATCAACGATTAGATTATTTATGTGACTGCATGAGAAGAATGGCGACCAATAATGGTGATTAAGAGAGGGGTAGGGGGAGCGGAAACTAGCCAGTGACTGTGAAAGGTTAGTGACAGGTATACCACCACTAAAAACGTCATCAAATGGAAACTTGGAGTTCGGGAAACAGTGTACTTGGTAGGTGCGATAATGAAGCCAGGTGTTGAACTGCTCCGAGCAGCAAAGAATGAAATAAAAAGGAAAACATTTCAGAACAATTCATACTGCAGGATATTCGTACCCAAGTCAGGATGTTTAAAAATACGGCGTTGCAGGGTAAAGTTTGTTGATGGCGGCTATGCACAGTATTCTCTTAAATAGCACTGAAATTGTTAAGCATATTTTGTTCGCATGCGGCAGCATTTATCTAAGTGTAAATAAGGTTATGGCTCATGAATATACGGGTAATATAAAAAGTAGGACGGAATGTGGCAGCAGTGAAGGATAACAAAAAAAAACGGCTTGAGTATTGATAGAATAAGAACACCTAATAACGTCATGAAAACTAATGAAGCTTTTTGAGAATATTTTATTATAATTTTCGATGATTAGGGTCGATTATAGACGCATAATAAGGGCCAAAACAAATCGACATTCATGCCAATTCTAAATTTGTGCCCATACTATCCATCGATTCTAACACATATTTTTTATGGCTACTGATCTCAGCCTTTGAGTCTGATAACTTCATGTAAACACAACGTTCAATACGCGAAAAAAAAATGTTTTTGGGTGAATGAGGAAACAAAAACCATGGGAAGGATGAATACACACCAAACGCCGGTTTGCGGTAAGAGCAATATTGAAAGCGCAGAACATTTCCACAACAACATCTTTTTTTTTTCCTTTCATTTATGAACGCCTTCAATACGCCTCTCAGAGGGCAGCTGTACAAACAGCCCCCAGCAACGTGCTGCATTCAGATTGTACAGTGTGTACCAATTTTTCCCGAAGCACTGAGAAAATGCGCCGTGACCAATATAACGACTATTTGGGACAGGGTCGACATCCTGGCGTGTGCCCTCTGTTTATGTGTAGAGACCAACCGCTGTGATCCAGAAGCACTAGGTCTGTGCTGTTTGCTTTTCTAGCTCAATCGGGCTGTTTAAGATGAATCAACTGTCTCTCACCGAGATGCTGTTATTAGGGTTAGGGAAGCTATCACACTTGAAAAGCGGAGATGGACACGCAGTGATATGGACAATATGATAGTGCTCAGCGTACAAGCAGTTTTATCGTGGCGCGATCACCTCTAATCTCACTTCGGTCGCACTTGTGCAGCTTACTCTCCACACGACATTTCCTTGTCCTTGGTTCGACTAAAGAAAGACACATTCCCGGAAAGTTTCCAGGCTTCCTCATCGTTTGGTTGCCTGTCTCTCTCGCCGTAGACGGCGTCATTCCCGGTAGCTGAGTGTCACTGGCTGTGCGCGCAGACCCCATTTACGCGTGCGACCATCTACAACCATGTAACGCCATGTTTACAACCATGTAACGCCATGCATCAAAAGCTGCGGCATATCCAGTGGGGGGAGGGGGGCGGGCTTTTGTTTTGTGTGCTGCTTACCGTTGTGCTCTGTGTTCATCTGAAAGTTTCCAAAGCGATTAGTGTTAATCTACATCTACATTAGACGCATCATGCAGTGTACATATTTGTGAACTGACGCCAGCTGATGATGTCTGGAGCATATGTGGGGTCACTGCGCATCGTCATATATTTCTAACCCAGTGCTCTGACTGACATGCCAGGCCATCGGCCGAGCAAGCGTTTTCATCGTTGGAAAGTACGTGGTCGTGGTGGTTGAACAAATTACAGCCCTGCACCAAGTGTTGATACCTTGAATAAATTTCTTTCGCACGCTTGTGTACAGTTGTCTCTCTCTCTCTCTCTCTCTCTCTCTCTCTCTCTCTCGTTAAAGTGGTTGATCACTTTATCGCTTTAAGGAGTGTGTGCTATTTTAAAGGGAAAATGGTATAAGTTGGGTGTACGCTATTTTTTTTGTTCGCCCTCTTTCTTTTGTTATTATTATACTGTGTTTTATTTAATCATTTTTCTTTTTATTTATTTATTTATTTATTTATTTATTTTTTTATTTATTTACTTATTTATTTATTTATTTATTTCTAAGTTTTGTATGAAAGAAACACGTGCCAAATTTTTCGTTTGTAATTGTGACACGAAAAAGATGCCGTGTAAGGCGCGTAAAACTCCTTTTCTGCCATGATACTTAGCCGTGAACTTCCTCAAGCAAGCTTGCGGCTTAGCATGTGGCTACAGTGTGCATAAACTTGATATGTCCTGAATTTGAATGACAATCCTGCATTCCTGAAGTCGATATCGTACACCATGAATCACTGTCGTGCACCCTGATCTGGTGCGACTAACGTCGAGACGTAAGGAGGAGCTTCCACTGAAGAAAAAAAAATTGTGTGCTATACTACTTTAAAACATGTACATTTTCTCGAGACAATAAATATTTTATTCTACATATAGCTCGTAAATAGCGGAGGACAAGGGTTGGTTTAGAATGAAGGCTACAAATGAGTATCGTGCTAATATCCGATGCAACGTTGGCATTAAACCTTTGACAGCTCACGGATAGTATCGCACATTAATGTTGATTTTTTTTTCTGTAGACTAACGAAATCAATGGTCCCCGCCGTGGTGGTCTAGTGGCTAAGGTACTCGGCTGCTAACCCGCAGGTCGCGGGATCAAATCCCAGTTGCGGCAGTTGCATTTCCAATGGAGGCGGAAATGTTGTAGGCCCGTGCGCTCAGATTTGGGTGCACGTTAAATAACCCCAGGTGGTCGAAATTTCCGGAGTCCTCCACTACGGCGTCTCTCATAATCTTATGGTGGTTTTGGGACATTAAACCCCACATATGAATCAATCAATCAATCATGAAGTCAATGGTGACAAAGGTTACCTGTGATGAGTGAGTCAGGTCTTGTGCCCTCACGCTCACTATTATATCATTCTTCCCTGGCAATGAATGCTTCGGTAGCCTCTCGAAAGGAAAGCAGCATGCTTCACTCGAGCCTTGCTCCTTTCCTGTGTGCTCGTTCGTAAAGAAGTTTAGGAGAAAAACAAATGACAGCAGCAAATCATCATATGTCCTTGCTGACACACCAAAACTCTTGTGTTTTTTTTCAATAAAAAATAAAAACCACGTGTAATATTCAAGGGCTTTGTAGGACCGTTCTTCAAGCCAACAGTGTGTTCCAGCGACAGCTTTCTGCGGGCTGTATCTGGTTGAGGCAGTGCATGCATCACGTGTCTGCAGCTGCTTTTTACTTCAACCTACACTGATATGGCCCAGTAGCTTGGAATGCTTGCGCTTCCGACGAGAGAGTGCTTGCGAAAACCATCAAACTAGAAGTGAGAGGTGCCCGCTCACAGTGCGACGCGAGGATATTGGACACCGCAGACGAGATATTTGCTCTCTTGTAGAATGGCGGATAAAGGTCTCTTTTACAAGAGCATTTTCCTTTTCGCGATGATGCGAATTTCCGTATTGGAAACCTTTTGTCAGAGAGCCAATTGTGGCGTATCAGAACATTTAGCCGATTCTGTACCGCCGACTAGTTGTTCATGACATTTAACGTTAAAAAAAAATCTCGCAATCTGAAATATCGCGTACAGAAAAATTCTAGTTGAATTTTAGCTACATGAGTTCACTTAACACGCGTGCGATTCTCAATGCAGCGTTTGATGATACAGCTATATAATAAAGAGTACACACCATCTGCAAAATTTTAGCTCGCTTTCAATCGTGTATCAACAGTCTGTACATAGTCTTCAATCGTGTGAGTAGTCACCGTCACGATCAATAGATGACCCGCCGAAACACAGTGGTTTCTGGAAATTAAGTAAGTATGAAGAATTCACTGGTTATATGCATATGCAGCTCCCGAACAGGAAGGTCAGTGGTGATTTTTAAACGTGAGAAAAAAATGAGCCCTCCTTGTTTGTTCTTGTGGGGAGCTTCTCGGGGCCTGGTTCAATGAGGAATGACATCAACGAGTATGCCTGTGTTTGTTCTCGTCTCTATCTTCCAGTTATAGCAAGACGTTTTCTCGTGCTTCAAAGCTGCAGGATCGAACACAGCGATCGTTGCTTGTTCACAACCTTGCGATATGTCAACTAAGACACCAGAGACCAATACTTGGATGAAAGCAACTGAAAGCGAAAAAAAATGCCAATATGGGCAATCACCCACTGTTGTTTCTCGACTGAGCAAAAAAAAAAAAGCTTTTACTATGATTTTTGTTAGGCAACAGTTCAAACGGAGCGCAAGATATATCTAGTCGCACACATCTTACATTGGCAGATGGACGAACCCTGATCTCCGGAAGCCGCAAAAAAGAAAACCAAAACAGCATGCAGCATAATCGGAAAGGCTTCGCGGAAGTCATGTAACCTTATGGCACCACACACTGCCCCATCAGAGTGAGGAAATTTCAACGAGAAAAAAAATTTCCCACAAAAAATACATGCGCCCTGGTCGAGTTATTAGTTTGCTCTGCTGTGTATAGTACGGGTTAGCAGAAATGGCAGGATGGAGTGAGGAGGAAGGGAAGACTGTATCCGTTGGTTCGCTCAGTGCACGACAGGAAGCATGACATCTCTTGTACCTTGAATATTTGCAGTGCGTTTTTGACGGAGAGGTTAATAACCTACCTGGGGCGCCATTTCGTCTCTTCGGAGTTTCGCTGTTCAAATGTAAACATGTCTAGCTGCGGGCACCGATGGATTGACAGCGGGTCGTTTGACGAGCTTCAGCTGTGCGGACGCTGAAGTGGTGGGGTCGTAATCATTAACTGGTTAATTAACTTACTACACGTGACGAAGGGAAAGGGCAGGCCTCGAATTTCTTTTTTAAAAGGAGGACGGGGAGGGCTATTCGACGGTTTTGTGTTCTTGCTTCGGTAAATGAGACAGAAACCTGTGAAGAACTCAAATGATATCGAGTAGCTCTACTCATCAAGCAAGTTACTGCATCAAGGACCGCTATGGAAATCAGGGATCTTAGCCACAATACATCCTGGCCGGCAGCTCTGCGCGTGGAACGGAAAATAAATTTTTAAAAATGCTGAACAGACGGAAGCTCAAGGAATGAAATATGCACTGAGGTGTAATATGTACTTGGGAGAGGTTTCCTTTGCAGTCGGCCACTCCTTACGGTATGCGCTAGGATAGCGTAGTCTTATCAGGTGCGGACAAAACCCCCTGAGGAGCGCCTATAGGAAGTGCTATAGCACATGTTGTGGAAGTCTGACTGCAAATCTGGCGTGAAGAAAAGAACCTCAATAGGCATTTCACTCTCCAGTCTTACTCCCCAAGTTGGCCGCAAGCCAGTACCATTTATTGATAACAAATACTTGCTACTGCTAAATCGTAGTCATTGATGTATGTGCCACCTTGGAAGGGTG
Source organism: Rhipicephalus microplus (assembly GCF_043290135.1). NCBI lineage: Eukaryota > Metazoa > Arthropoda > Arachnida > Ixodida > Ixodidae > Rhipicephalus > Rhipicephalus microplus. The sequence continues at coordinate 227,457,394 of NC_134710.1, forward strand.
TGTGCCAATATTTATTATTTACGTTAAACCTCGCAGTGCTATCCTTCGCTTATAATACTGGCACCGGATACTAAAGGGAACAACACCTGTATGCAAGGCAAGCATTATGAAAGACCAACGAAATAGAATAAAAGGTGGACCACGCACTGCGAAATATTCCTCGGAGTGCGCACCTTATTCGCACAGCACCAGGAGTTCTTTCGAGGAATGAAAAGGAAACGAGTGGTTGCCTTCAGATGAGGCGAAAACGTCCTCGAGCAGAGAATGTCGCTGGTAGCCAACGTTAAGAGGACTTATCTTCGTCAAGGCGGCTACTCAAAGTCAGGTCCACTTCCCGAAACGTTGCTTCCGGCGACGTTCCCTGTTCGAGGACTTCATCATGTCAGGCCTCTACGTCCCCTTCCCCCCGAACTTCTATCTTGCTTACTCGAGGCAACTTTTAAGCAACAAACACGCTCAAACAACTGTTACGTAAAATTGTAATGGTTAACCCGGAGACGACGATGAAGGTCTTGCGGCAATGTGCGAAAGACGCGCGCTTGAGCGAGAAGCAGCGAAAGGAAACGACGCCGAGCGTGCGCCACTTCTTACTATCGCTTCGCAGCACCCACTCGCACCGTTACGATAGAGAGTTGGTTTAATATGTTAATCAACTTTCATTTACGAGTGAAAAGTGCGGTGGTTCGGGCGAGTTGGTTATCTATGAACTTTGGTTGTATTGGCGAGCCACGTTCTCACTTTACCTTATTTTTGTCCTCGGGCGTGTACTCACGAGTCCAGATGAGTTCAGCCCAATTCCGATAACGGATCAGCCTTTGATATTTTGCAAGTTGCTTTCTCATGAGCTTGCTAGTTACATCCTAGCATTTCTTCCTCTCTCTTTTTTTTCTCTCTCTCTTCGAATTTCGAACCCCAGGTGGTCGAAATTTCCGTAGCCCTCCACTACGGTGTCTCTCTTAATCATGTGGTGGTTTTGGGACGTTAAACTCCACAAATCAAATCATCTCTTCGTTTTTATTCGCGTTTTTCTGCCATATAGTAAAATACCTGCACAGAGCTTGGCAGTAATGGGCCTGAAATTCGCGACATATCGCACACGTTCTTATCTGCAGTGGCACTCGCGATTACGTCTTACTCACGGCGTTCGGACCCACGTGGGTTCGACCTCCAAAGGATATAGCGGATAAAGAAAGTGACAATCGACCCATATAGATTCCAGCAGCCGCCAGTACTCTCTGCCACCCACATGCGCTGATAAGACTGAAGCTGCAAACGTTCAGCTTTCTTCCAGATGACGAAAGTTCATTCAGCGCCTGCAATGGGGAATACCTTGCAGCTTCCTTCGATTGTTCAGCGCCCGATTGTTCATCGGTACCGATAGGTATTGCATGAAATAACCGAGCTGATCGTTTTCTAATTGCAAAATATGATTTCAGACTGAGCGTCACTAACGTCAAAAACTTCGATTGGTCTAACCCCTCTGTGCATCCCATCGCAAAATAGGAATTAAGTCTCTGCCTTTTCCATAAGCTTTAATGAAACTTTTCTCAACTACGCGAGAGCCTAATTGTGCCACTCATGAGATCATCGTGATGTCTGTTTAATTTCTACAGTGTTCAACGCATACATGGTTTGACTAACGCCTTCAAAAAAAAATAATAATTTCTACCGACTGACATATAAGATTGAAATGCACTTCTTGATTATATTGTTAGTGAGAGACGTAATGTTAAATTTAAATATTTATTGTTACAGCACTACTGTCAGCAGGCCGAATATCAGCCCTGTTCTTTGCGCGTTTATCTGCCGTCTAGTTTACATGTTTTCCTTCTTTATTTTTTCTTCTTGTTTTATCTGTTTTTGCTTTGTTTTTCTAAGCAGTATTTTTGTGATTCCTCCTTGTGACCTAGAGTAACCTATTGCTACACCCCCCTTATGTAATGTCCCATGATGGGCCCTTAAGGGAAAATAAATTATTATTATTATTATTATTATTATTATTATTATTATTATTATTATTATTATTATTATTATTATTATTATTATTATTATTATTATTATTATTATTATTATTATTATTATTATTATTATTATTATTATTATTATTATTATTATTAAATTTCAGCGCATCTTTCTACATTTTGAAGGTGCATGTACGCGCGTCTTTTTGAATGTGCGCTTGGCACAGTGGGCCTGGACTTTCTGGAATATTAAAGTTACTTTATTGCTGCCGAGAATAAGTACCACTGTCTGGACGCATTGTTTAAATCAATCAAGTAATTATAGACCTATTGAGGTTGATCTGGTTAATTATTGTACGTGACACTGCACTTTGTTCCGAATGTAACACATGGTCCTTAAAAATTCAGCTCTAATGGCTTAAGCCACATGATAATACACATGAATTATTAATAAAATAATTCTTAATAAATTTTGTATAGCAGAACATTGAAGCCAGGAAGCCCCATCATTTTATCACGAAAGTAGGGAGGGCCTCATTTTTGTTTGTTTATTTTTTAAACAATCTATAGCAATGCTACGTAAATGATCGTGCTGCAGATTGTGATCTACCAACAAAGACAATATCACATGTTAAGTTGATAGCGGTATACGAAGCTGTTACTGGCCTCTTTTTTCTTCCTTTTGTAAAGTTAGCAACTTGTGTGGACTATGGTAACTTATCTGCGCTCGCTTCCGGAGTGAACTATGTAATCACGTCAACTTAAGTGCTTGACATCTCTATCAACGCGTCTTTGTTTTCTTGCCTTGACCTTCGTTTGCGGTACATCAGTCACTTCCCATTTTATGAACTAAACTCCACGATAAAATGATATGGCTTTAGCGCAGCTCACTTAGAGCGTGAAGGAAAGGTACTATACAGTCAAGAAGGGAAAAAAAAAAACAGACGACAGTGTGAGTGCTAACTTCCGACTTTTGTTTATTGCGTACCCTTACAACACATTATATAGTTCATTCCACGTAACTCCACGGCTGTGGCGGCTGCATTTCCGATGGAGGCAGAAATGTTGTAGCCCCGTGTACTCAGATTTGGGTGCACGTTAAAGAACCCCAGGTGGTCGAAATTTCCGGAGCCCTCCACTACGGCGTCACTCATACTCAAATGGTGGTTTTGGGACGTTAAACCCCACATATCAATCAATCAATCAATCCACGTAACTCCACGTATACGACAAAACCGCACACTTGTTGCATAGCACACTATCAAGCAAACGTAGTTGTGATCTGATTACAAATTATCATTTCTATACTAATGCTTCACAGCACGCGCTCCAGAAAACTGAGCTCTTTTTGAGATAAGGCCACAGACGGCGTACTCACACACAGCTTCGCACATTTTCCGATAGCGTTCGCCTCAATAATTTCCGTCGTCAACTGGACACGATTGCGGCCCAAGATGACACACTGATCAAAGAACGGAGTGCATCCACATGTCTTACAATGCATAGCCAGGAAACCACCAGAAGAAAGCTTGTGTTTTACATTGCAAGAGTGCTCGCTCAAGCGGTCATTAACACACTTACCAGTCTGTCCAATGTAAACCGCGCCACACGACAGCAAGAACATGTACACAACACCTAGGCCGCATTCAACAAACTTAGTCACATACTTCTTTCCACAGGTAAGTTGCACCTCCTTCTTGGGGTTGGTAAGCTTACATAGACGGCTTAGTTTGACTGGAGCAGAGAACATCACGCGGACATTTCCTCTCAGGGCTATCTTTTTCAAATGGTGTGAAATCTGATGTACGTACGCAATCACACTAGTTTTCCCGGCATCGGGCTCACCATTGGTCTGCGGTCGTCCCCGCATACGTGGACCACTCAACAGGCACTCAGCTACCGACACCTGCACCAACACTGGGTAGCCTGCCAAAGATAATCGATTGCTTTGTCTTGCAAAACTAGCGGCCATAGTGTGACGGCATGACTTCAACAGGGCATTTTTAAAGCATAACCCCTGGCAGTCCCTCGCTTTATTAGCTTTAAATGCGCCGAATCGTACTGCAAGAGAAGCTTTTCCGACCGCGGTTTATATCATCAGCAAGTGTGTATATATATATATATATATATATATATATATATATATATATATATATATATATATATATATATATATATATATATATATATATATATATATATATATATATATATATATATATATATATATATATATATATATATATATATACCACTTTTAGCTCACCTATTCGTTTCGATAACGGTATCAATACCAAAACTGGTATGGCATAGCAAGACTGTATGACGAGCATAAGTGACTAGTCATAACATAAAAATCATCACACGTAAGTCATGAATGTCATGATTTACATTTCAAAGTCTTGCTGCTTTCGCAGTGGTTTCGTTCACACGACATATAGCAAAACTGGTATGGTATGGCACGACTGCATGGTGAAAATAAGTGACAGACCCTAACGTGAAAATCATGACATGCATGTCGTGTAAAAACTTATCTACATTCCACGCTCATGCTGCGCTCGCGGCCATTTCGCTAGCCTCACGTATACCAATTTTGGTATTACATAATGTGAACGGAAGATGAGGCTAAATGACACGTCAAACATGATAATAATGACATGCGCGTCATTTAAGACATCACTACAAGCTATGGTCATAGCACTCTCGCAGCTGTTTCGTCGTCAAATCACGTGACGTGATTTGACGACGAAAGTAAATGACACGTCCAAACGTAATAATCATGAATGCGTGTTATGTAAAACATCACCACATGCTACGCTATTAGCGTGCTCGCGGCCGTTTCACTAGCTCCACATATACCAAATTTGTTAGTACGTGACGTTAATGGACGACGAAGGTAATTCCAAACATGATAATCACCACATGCGTGTCATGTAAAACATGACTACTAGCTACGCTCGTAGCATGCTCGCAGCCGTTTCACTAGCTCCACATATATCAAATTTGGTATCACGAGACGTGAATAGACGATCTAAGTAAATTACACGTCTAAACATGATAATCATAAGATAAAAGCCATGTACGACATAATTTAAGTCCGCCTCGTAACATTGCGCTGATATTAAAGTGACATATCGACCTTCCTCATTCATGCTTCGCATATCATCGGTTCGCACTGTACGTTGAATCTGCTTTTTTTATCGTCAGGCTGCACACCCTTTATAGCGGACAGAAGAAACGCACACGAGGCCATTCAAGCGCGAGCCCGATAGTAAAAATGCAGTTTTCTGGCGCATGACCGTAGATAAATGGAGGGGAAAATAGCATGTTGCCTGCTCAGCGCACTGCAGAAAACACGTGCAGCGCTGAAAACAAACACACGGAGCATGTAAAGAAAAAACTACACAGTTCATGTCTTTGATCATGAGTTCGCTTTTCGCGCTGAAGTCTCACAGCGCGAAAATAAATGATACAAACACACACATAGAGACACACAAGGTAGCGTGTTCAGTTTCTGAAAAAAAAAAGAAAAAAGCTTGAGTCCCGTGCTTGTGAAATGACAAAACGACGTGGCGCAAAGAGCTAATAGTTCCATGCTTCTATATTACGGCACGTCTTAACGTGCTGTAAATGAAAGTAATAAATGTAAGGTAACCACAGGGGGAAATGAACATTTTGAATGTTTATTAGAAGAGGTAAGAAGAGAGCTGACAGACAGCTTTGGTAAACTCAGCAACTGCCCGCTTTCTTTTCTAGGTTGAAGTAAGGAGGAAGAGAAAAAAAATGGAATTTAAGATATGTGCAAGGTACCTCTGCATGCGCAAATGCGATGAGTCACCGCATAAGTGTCTCAGTTTCTGGTGGATTCGATGACGTCTCAATGCAAGAAAGCTCACGTTCTTGATTTCGGGCAGGCGTTAAAGAACCCAGGAAGGTCGAAAAAGCTTTCGAACTCTCTCCCCCCCCCCCCCCCATATACGGCCGGTTTTGTAACTAGATTGCGTATTGGTTGTAAAAAAAACAGAGATTAAATCTTTTAACCATTGGTAAGCACCGGTGAAAGTTGAAAGATGGCGGAGAAATTGTGTTATAAAAACTGACCACCTTATATACAAAGCGTCTCTTGACGGGAAGGACACCAGAATCTTGGAAGAATGACAACATCATCTTAATTCATAAGAAAGGGGACGTCAAGGACTTAAAAAATTACAGGCCGATCCGCTTACTGTCTGTTCTCTACAAACTATTCACAAAAACAATAGGTAATTGAATTAAGGCGACTTTAAAGTTCAATCAACCAGAGGACCAAGAAGAATTTTGTCTAGGCTAATAGATCATATTACTACTATCAATCAGGTAATAGAGGCACGCGCGGAATTACGAGAAGATTAAAGATTACGAGAAGGCGTGTGACTCATTCGAGATATCAGCAGTACGGAATCAGGGCATCGGCGAACCCTACATAAACATACTGAAAAAAATCTACAGTGGATTCACAGCCACCATACCTCTCAATAAAAAAAGCAACACAATCCCAATAAAGAAGGGTGTAAGGTAGGCAGACACATCTCTTTAACGGTATTCACTGCGTGTTTACAGGAGGTTTTGAGGGTCCTAAATTGGGAACAGTTAGGGATAAGAGTTAATAGAAAGTATCTTAGTGAGCTGCGATTCGCTCATAACGTTGCCTTGATGAGTAACTCAGGGGACGAATTACAGCTCATGATTACAGAAGTGGACATGAAAAGCAGGACAGCAGGTCTGAAAATTAATATACACGAAACTAAAGTAATGTGCTACAGTCTCGGCAGAAATAAGCCCTTTGCTATAGGTTAAGAGGTGCTGGAAGTTGTAAAAGAATATGTCTACTTAGGACAGGTAGTAATCGCGGAGCCGAATCATGATAGTGAAATAACTAAAAGAATGAGTATGGGGTGAATCACATTCGGCAAGCATTCTCAAATCATGATGGAAAGGGAAATGATACGTGTAACTTTAAGAGACAAGAAGAGAGGAGAGTGGGTCGGGAAACAAACTGGTGTTAATGATATCATAGTTGAAATCGAGAAGAATAAGTACACATGGGTTGGGCACGTAGCGCTTAGTAGGATAACCCCTGGTCATTAAGGGTAACTGCCTATAGATTCCTAGAGAAGGCAAACGCACGAAGGGGAGACAGAAAGTTAGGTGGGCCGACTAAAATAAAAAGCTCGCCGGCATAACGTGGCAGCAGAAAGCACAAGACCTGGTTGGTTGGCGGATCATATGAGAGGCTTTTGCCCTGCAGTGGGCGTTTTCAGGCTGATGATGATGATGATGATGTGATTGGTGGCACACTTATTAAAGCTGTTTCTCCAGTTGTAGTGAAATCACGTAGCGCATAATTGAAATTTTCTTTGCGAAAAGGAATAGTGCAATTCGTAAACGTTGTGGCTATTGTTTTCTCAGGCGACCAATTTCTTTCTTTAATTACTCTTGCGAGAGTCCCGACTGTAGTGAAGAGATGCTTCTGCATAGAAGGGAATCTTTATGTTTACGTGCCGCCAATAATGAGCATGAAAATTTTTATGGCTTAGTTATTTATTAGTTATAGGTTAAATATTTTAAGGGTTAGTGTGAACATCTCAATACAGATGCGTAATTGTATTGCGGGATGTCTTGTTTTCATCCAGAACTCCATTCTACTTTTTTTCTATTTTTTTGCCCGAGGGGTGGGGCTTAAAACTTTATACCTCTATCCTCTGCAATATACTGTAAGAACAGTGACGGCCCCGACAATTTATAATCCCGAGGCCCCAGCGTAGTAGTACCACGCTCACTGCGTGAACAGCTAAGTCATAATAATAGCTAATACCTTATTTTAGCACATATTAATTGATCACGTGCTTTACGCAAAATCGAAGCAATACATTGCGCAAGAGTTCAGCGCAGTGCACGTGCGGCCGTCTTTGTGAATGATGGACTCATTCGGCCCACCTCTATCGCCACACACAGGGTTCCCCGATTCTGAAAGGGTATATTATATAAACGCGATAGCTTTAAACAGCATGGTTCACAGAAAATTCGGTTTCGGCGTCTGTGTAGCAGGTTGCGAGTGAAAATCGGCGTTGTCCGTGGGCTAAAACTCGAGATAGATGCAAATACATGAATACTGAAAACTTCCGTCTGAATGAGAATCGAGCCCAAGTGCTCCGCCTGGCAAGTGGGTGGTTTTGACACAGTCACGCCATTGTTTAGTACCATTCCGAAAAAAAAGCTCAACACTAAGGTCATGTAATGCGAGGGGTCTCCTTAACATGTGTAATGTGGCGAAGCAGCTGAGCATGTGATCTTGACAAGCGTCAAGAAATATGGATTGCACAATGCGTGGGGTTTTCACATGCCCACCCATGAAGAAGCGCTCAGATCATTGGCAGCAAAAGCGACAAAGTGAGCATGCAGCTGTATTTTCAAGTGTTGCCTTACGGACGCATCAATTCTTCGCTGATTCGCAAAAGGACTGATGATTTAGTGGGCACTGTGCAGGAGCACTTATACAGTATATAGTCACTGTGGGATAGCTTTAAACGGCCGATGTCACCCACGCAGACGTTCCTGTTTTTGCGACATGGTCGATGAGTCCACAAAGGAGCGAATACCGATTGAGGAGGTGACGCGAACGGGGCCCGATACCGCTGTCGCGTTCTGCTCTTGATGCGATGCTCAAGCGTACGCAAAAACGCCCCAAGTAATCAATTTTTATTCATGCATCTATACTTATGTGTCTACAGAACGTATAGTTTGACGAGTGCAGAAGTAAACGGACGTTGAGGATAGTGAACTTTCGCGCGTTCTTGTCGCCCATGCGGTGACCGCAGTCGAGAGCGTTGAAGACAAACGTACAGCTGTCTTTTTTTTTCTCCGCTGTAGATAAGCAACAATGACCGGTTTTGCGGTAGTTCTTCGTTTATAGGTGATAATCAACTCATGGTAAAATATGTGAGCACACTCGTAAGTTGCGCTTCTTACAAAGAGATTGTACTACACGTTCTGGTATTACAGGCGTATATATACCTCCGGTCACTCTGCAGAGGTTCTTTCAGTGTTACGCAGCTACGGTTGACCAGAACAATGGTTCGGTTCGATCCTCCCAGAATAATACAACGGTACACTGACGTCACTTCGTTCGATCGTCGGAACCAGTGTAATATGCGAGTGATTCGTCGGTTGACATTTCTGTCGGGCAGTTTGTGCTCAGTGCATTAGATCCTTGCTAAAACGACATGTACTGGAATTTCGTTACAACGAAGGCTCATCACTGCTGCTCACTGCACAGTGCGCCGAAACTGGCCGCTGATCTTAAAAGTCGTTGCGTCGTTCGACCGCGCATGACTTCTTTCCTTTGCTGCCTCGGAGACGACGTCCTGAAACTTTTCAGCCAACAAATGTAAGTGAGTGCCGATGAAGCAAGATTTTTTTTTCCTGTTCCGTTAGCCACTCTCCGTCGACGTCTTCTTTCCTTTTCTCTTCCTCGACTTATTCTTGTATTCATTGATTCTCTCTGTCCCACCGCCTCTCAGGCCTGCACTTCGTTTCTTTTCGTGGTTGCGCTTGAAATACCGCGCAGGCCTTCTCTGAGACAACAGTGGGGACCTTCCTTTCAAGGCCTCAGTGAAAATGGGACGTGCCAATATAGATAACAGTTAGTGTTCAAGATTGGGCTTCCCACGTTTCCGATCCTTTCTTATTATTTTATTATTTTTAAATGAGTCGAGCTTTTTACACATTTCTTGCTACCACAGAGTTAGCATTTCCTTTATATCATATGAATAAAAATAACACCTTTCTTTCCTTTCTAAACCGAATACAACGTGGGACAGGGATGATGATGATCATCATCATAGCTGTCGCCCGCTATGTTCAGTTAACTAAGGAAAGAAATATGTTATTTTTTTTATTGATGTGATTTATAGGGAGGTGGTACTTCTGTGCGGTAGAAAGAAAGCGAAAGAAAAAGTACAGTGCCCTCCTGTGCGAGTCGGCAAGCTCCCCATGCAAACGACTTTTCCAAGAAGACGCCCTCCGGGCTCAGGAGGCGATCTGTCTGCATATTGGAGGTAACCGACCCCTGAACAGCTCCCTGGAAGACGAGTCCACATCGCGGTGGATCACCGCGAGACTCGCCAGAGGTGTTCAGGGTCACCACGCGATCGTCGTCGAAATGGACGGACTACCTTCCCTGGGCTTCTACTTGATTTCGCTAGCCACTGCTGATTCGAGCACTCGCTGCGCAGCGAGTGCTGGAAGGGGAGGGCAAACGCAAGAATGTGGTAACGCCTTTAGTGGTTGCGCAATCGAAAGTGTATATGGCGCCAGAGGCCTTGTCAGGCGACGTTTTAGCTAACGTCACCCTTTGCCGCAAGCACCGAGGCAATATTGTGCTGTTGCATAAATAAATAAACAAATAAATAAATAAATATGCACATACGTCTGCAGTCAGGCAACACTCGAGACTGCTAACACAGTTGGTACACGGTACTCATATGTAGATAAGACCGCTTAAACGCAACGCAACTGTCATTCGAAGTGTTTTCCATTACAATGATAAAAAGGAAATGACCCATAGGCACCCTCGGACAATTATACGTTTAATGCAAGAACAGTTCACATTGCGATGCATTGGTCTCGTCATGACGATTTTCTTTTCTCGTTCATTGTTGGAACAGGTGCCTTTGACCTCAACATTGTGACGTTAGATTCGTAACCATGCATTTATAGCGACCCGATCATTCGTTCTTGTCCGTCGCATTGTTCTTCGCTGTATTTACTTAATGTTTTGTCAATACGGTGTATGTAATACTTACCCCCTCTTTGTTATATGCCGAAAGAATATTCCCACCGTGTGTTTTAGAAACTGCATCTGCTCTCACTAACTCTTTAAACTCGTCAAATGCATCCCGTTTTGCTCTAAGTTTCTCGCTTGCCTAGCCCAGTGTATTGTTGCAGTGGGCTGTTGCAGCTGCCGCACGGAGCTTATCGATCGAAGAGGTGAAGCAAACACTCGCCCTTTTAAATGTCAGCGTGGGTTGCAGCTGCAGCTCGGCGTGTGCAAGGCGCCAAAGAGGAAGAAGAGCATTCCGACCAATGCGCGTTGAACGTCAATGCACCGGCAACCTTGCTCGCAATTTGCCATGTGTGCAGAGGCACAGACACATGGAAAGCTTGAGACGCAATGTCTGGTATACGCGCCCCGTCGCGGTGGTCTAGTGGCTAAGGTACTCGGCTGCTGACCCGCAGGTCGCGGGTTCGATTCCCGGCTGCGGCGGCTGCATTTCCGATGGAGGCGGAAATGTTGTAGGCCCGTGTGCTCAGATTTGGGTGCACGTTAAGGAACCCCAGGTGGTCGGAATTTCCGGAGCCCTCCACTACGGCGTCTCTCATAATCATATGGTGGTTTTGAGACGCTAAAGCCCACAAATCAATCAAATCATGTCTGGTATACGCGCATCATAGGAAAAACGTCGGTCCGTTTTCATCCAACAGATGAAATGGGGGATGAAAGGAAATCTTCATTTCCAATAAATGATGCACTCTTATACTCTCTGTCCTCGTTTCGGCTGACATACTTTCATTACTTATAATAACCTTTGAAAGATGAACTGTCTCTCAGATGACGAGACTGAAGGGAGAGATTCTCTGCCAGACGCTGTCACCCGCATGCACTGCTCAACAAATACGCGACATACACACAAAAAAACAAAATTTAAATTTGTAATACGCACCCCTTTCGAAATAGAGAAGGTACCAACTCAGTGGTTTGTACCGAGGATGTTGTTTATGCGTATGAGCTGGAGATTGGTAGCATTCAGCGTTAGAGAGTGTCTTCAACATATGCCTTTCTTGCAGATATGGTATACGTACAGTGCCTGGGCATGCATATAAGCCTCTGATAGACGGTGGAATGTCTTCTAGAAGTCTGGTCTCCGAGACTATGTCAGTGCACCTTGCCTGGTGTAAGTTCCAACTCTCAATGGGTATAACTTAAAGGCGACTCGACGACGCTCCGTAAACGTTGTAAAAAAAACGCTCCAAGCTTCTCAACACGTTGACTTGCTCGAAGGAAATTCCTCAGGCAACCATCCGCAGTGTGGGGAACGTGCCTGAACGGGCTTGTTTGAACGCGGTGTGTTCTTAAAGGCGTTTTTTTTTTTTCGCCTGATGTGGCGTGCATTAGCGGTGTACAGGTTAGATCACCTGGCTTCGCTACCATAGGCCTCACAGTTCTAATCGCGCCGTTGAATCATTGCTCACATTTGTGTTTAAAGTGTACTTATGCCGTGCGCTGACGTCCCATGCCGTTAGTTCACTAAAGAAAGGAAATTTTTCGAGGGTTCACTTCTCTGACACAATATGACTGAAAAACGGCAAAAATTGATGCCTAGAAAGGCCGTTATTTGTATTGTTTTAAAGTTTAAAAATTGCCCCGCCGTGGTGGTCTAGTGGCTAAGGTACTCGGCTGATGACCCGCAGGTCGCGGGATCGAATCCCGGCTGCGGCGGCTGCATTTCCGATGGAGGCGGAAATGTTGTAGGCCCGTGTTCTTAGATTTGGGTGCACGTTAAAGAACCACAGGCGGTCGAAATTTTCGGAGCCCTCCACTACGGCGTCTCTCATAATCATATGGTGGTTTTGGGACGTTAAACCCCACATATCAATCAAAGTTTAAAAATCTTAAAATTCGCTCACAGTGAATATGCCACACCATCTAGTCGCCTATAATCCACAATTTGCAATGTATGCTATAATGTAACAACTTAGTAGTTATATACAAAATGTTAGCTACATCAGTTGCAATATGTGCCATATATGACTCATATATGGCAGTTATGTGCGAAATATTAGTTAACTTTATTGACGTCCACCGCACTGCCAGTTTACATTGGTAGCTAATCTTCTTTTGTTTCTTGCCAGCCCCGTGTTTAAGAATTTGATTACATCATGTTTTCCTTGTTTGCCCGTCAACTCTGAATTCGTGGTGTTGTCAGTTTTGCGCCACGTGACTGTGTGATAGCGTTCGCTGACCACTTTTTAAATGCGAAGCATTTCTTAGCGAACTTCGGCGACTTTTAGCGTATCTATCTATCTATCTATCTATCTATCTATCTATCTATCTATCTATCTATCTATCTATCTATCTATCTATCTATCTATCTATCTAGCCGCCTACAACTTTTAGCTCTCCTGGCCATTTTGATGATGCGATAAATACCAAAATTGGTATGGCGTAATATGACTGTATGACGAGCATACGTGACTAGTCATAACATGAAAATCATGACATGTATTTCACGAACGTCATGATTTACATGTCATGGCCTTAATGCCCTTGCAGTGCATGGCTTCGTTCACATGAGGTATTGAAAAACTGATATGGTAGGACATGACTGTATGGCGAACATAAGTGGCAGGCCCTAACGTGTTAATCATGACATCCATCTCATGAATGTCATGATTACAGGCCATACGCTCGTGATGCGGTCGCGGTCGTTTCGCTAGCTTCACAAATACCAAATTTGACATTACTTGACGCGAACAGATGACGAAGGTTAATGACACGTTTAAGCACGATAATCATGACATGCGTGTCATGTAAAACATCCCCACATGCTACGCTCATAGCTCGTTCGCGACCGTTACGCTAGTTTCACATATACCAAATTGTATATTACGTGACGTCAATAGAAAACGAAGGTGAATGACATGGCCATACATCATAATCATGACATGCGTGTCATATAAACAAAGACTTCATGCTACGCTCATTGCGCGCTCGCGGCTGTTTTGCTAGCTTTACATATAGCAATTGGGTATTAGGTGACGTGAATGAGCGGTGAACACAAATGCCAGGTGCAAACATGATAATCATGCGGCATAATTTACATGCCTGCCACTGCTGGTGCTGCTACTGCAAACGTTATAATGGTGCCGTCGTTACGCGACTATACACAACATACTTGCATCTTATTTAGATACCTCAGTTTGCATAACATTTCTACTTATGTTTACTCTGTACTACATCCATGGGCCTCGTAACGTGTTGATTTCAAAGTGGCATGTCAACCTTCATCATTCATGATTTTTCAACTTAACTTCGAACTAGGAAACCGTCTACCGGGCATTGATGGAAAAATGAAGGCACGTTTGGGAAGATGAAGCACCACTCGAATTGAAGAAGATTGCTCAAGGCTCCTGAAGGCTGTCGTTTCCTTGAGTTATATAGGTCCTCTTAAATTCTATAGCACTATATAAAATAATCGCCGCGTGTTGCGCTAATTATGGAGTCTCTAAGGGACCTCATTTTGTAATGATCCATAAAGGCTTTCATTTTTCTTTTGTTGTGTGTCTCGTCGAACATGCATGGCCGATCTCGCCGATATTGGCGGCGTTCCGGCAAGTGGCAAAATGCGAAAAGAAAGCATATGCGAAACAACGTCAAATAATGAGACTACAATATGTTCTCCGCTAATATTGTGGCTAAGATTAGAAGACACTCTAATATTATGTATACATGTTCTCTGCGCTACATAAGCCACAACACTCACAATCTGTTTGACGCTACAAGCTGGTGCTTTCCTCATCAGTGATAGCATGAATGATAAGTCCGATAAAGCGTTAAGCGGCTAAAGAAAAGTAACGCATGCGGGACAACATGCTAGGTTGGGGTTACCCGCAATCACTGAGCTACCAACCGGAGCTTGCAAGATCAAGTGCCCCATAATATCGCAGGAGTTGATAACAAAGGCAGGCTGGAATGTAAAAACCGCTAAATGCTATCGTGGGAAAATGTGGTTCTGGATGCTTGCAGCACCACACTTATCTTTTTTTTTTTATCCGGCATAAATGTCTTCATTTCGGTGCAAGTAAACGCCGTTTCTCATACACACGGTATTCAACGATGACCCGCCTGAAGCAAACAACGGCCGTCTTCTTTTCGCCTCGCGGCACACAGCGCCCGAAGCCCGTCCCCCTGACTGTGTCGAGGTCGGGCCGAGCGAGCGGGGCCCAGGGTCAAACGTTGGCAGCTGCGAGTGGCCCTCTCAGGTACGCCGCGGAAGTGCTGTGTTGACACGGAACTCGATCGGCGTCACGCTGTCGGTATTTACGAAGCTACACTTGTTTCCCGCCTCGACGTTGTTTCTTTTGAGTCAGAAGCTCTGTGGTGATGCTCAAAAGTTCGGGAGCCTCATTTTATTCCTTTTGCTTACTGGCAGTAATGAGACACTCGACCTACTGCTTGCGGTATACTTGTCAAAGGTCTCGATGTCAAGGCCTATAGTGTGTCTCGTTAAATAGTTTGTAAGAGGCTAGACACAGATAAATCAACATGAAATTTGCTATAATCCCTGCAACGAAGAACTAAAAAGGTTATAAGGCAAACAAAACGGGAGACCAGCTTTCAGAACAAAGAGATAAATGAATCCGGTCAGTGCACTAATAAGACATCACTAGCCCCTATCCCCTCTTCTCCCCAGTTGCTTCCGTAGAAGAAAAAAGCGAAAAATTGAGGAAATTCCTCCAGAGACACGGCGTTAAAAAAAAAAGGACAGACTTTTGGGATCCTCGAGTCATTTGTCATGCCCACTAATTAACTATTTTCAACGCATGTCAGGGACACCGTGTCGATAAAGTCACTGTGCATGATTTAGTGACTTCCAAAAAACATAGTGACTTCCGGTTTTGTAATATTACATCGACCACAACGTATTTCTAAGATTCATACATTGTTACGTTGAAGTATGCATAGCGCTGCTCTATTGAATGCAATGATGCCAGTGAGTAAAAACTAAAAATCAAGGTATACGAGTTGTTTGTTTAGGCGCCCACAGGCTCCTGTGACCAGGCGGCATCTTCTGGCTCTCTTGATAACACTGGCCTGTAGGTCAGGCTCGGAGGTGTGAAAACAAACATACCCGTTACGTCGCTGACAGCGACTACAATGACACATAGGTGACTGCGGAGGGCTTTGGGGGGGGGGGGGGGGGGAGCGCTGAAAATTACATGCACGCTGCGCTAAGACGGCGCACTATGCTTGACGTCATTCTTCAAATGATGTTTTTTTCTTTATGATATGAGTCATGTCTGCACTGATTGCGCCTACACGCCAATTGGCCTTGGAGTACCGTATATCATGTTTTTATTTCTTCGACTCTTTGCATGCGAATAAGTACTTTCAAAGTGCGTCCCATTGAGGGAGGCGGGGGGGGGGGGGGGGGGCGCTGCGATCTACCTTCGCTTCTCCTGAAGGAAAATCCTGCGCAAGCTTACGATTGTTCTACAGCGAGTCGGGCACTGGAACTAAATTTCATAATCTTGGGGCCAATACAAGCAGCACCAAAAGAAACCAGAAGCAACCGAGACTAAAAAAAAAAAGTCAGGGACAGGGAGGATGCTGGGATATCAACTGACTTCAAGTCGATTTATTTATTTATTTATTTATTTATTTATTTATTTATTTACTTATATGTGGGGTTTAACGTCCCAAAACCACCATATGATTATGAGAGACGCCGTAGTGGAGGGCTCCGGAAATTTCGACTACCTGGGGTTCTTTAACGTGCGACTTCAATGAAAACGTGAATGATAAACCGATAGGAGCATGCGCGCAAACAGCAATCGCACAGAAAGGCCCCTTATCTGTGCACTTGCGGTTGCGACCCTCTATTCGGCAACGTTTTGGTGGCTGGAAGGGCTGATACCCAGAAGCAGCGCGACATTATTGAAGCGTTTCAGATCTACAAACTTGGTCCTGACAGTGATTCTAGCATAGTGATAGGGGTACGTGTGATAGCTGTTTGCGTGCATGCTCATATGGGTTTCTTGCTCGCGTTTTCTTCGAATTGAAGTCAGTTGATAGTCCTGCATCCTTCCTGTCCCTGTATCTTTTTTTTTCTTGTTTTGGTTTCTCCGGCTTTCTTTTGGTGCTGCTGGTATTGCCACTAAGAATACCAACTTGTCCGACAAGCCACCGTAATGAAATCAATTTCGTGTGACTTCAAAAGAAAATGGGAAAAAAACGCAGGGCCATAGAAACGTGGACGCGTAGTGAACATCGCAATGACGCGACATTGCGGGATTTTAATATCGAAATTTCTCGTTCATCTTGCGTGCGACCTTATATATTCTGTCACGATGTGAGTGTCTTTAAAGCGGAGATCTGAAGTCTTTCCGCGTAATTCACGTTTTACTTTGTTATGCTTCGACGTTGGAGTACCAAAAAACAAAGCTTATCTCGTCGTGTTGAAAACTACGAAGTCGCGGGGAAAATGCCGCGTTTTGGAGGAAACGGGGTGGCTGCATGTACAAGCCGTATAGCCGCGGAACCGCAAGAGGCGCCTGTCGACGTGGCGCACGTGGCTCCCCAATAGGCTGACACGTGAGCTCCCCCAAGTGCGCCGCCGCACGCGTCGTCAATCGGAGGAAAGGAGTCGGCGAGCACGGGTGTACGGTTTCCCCCTCGACGGCTGCAACTGCGTCACTTGTGCCGAGATACAACTTCAGAGGGTTGCAGAAATTAGGTGCCTTTTCTCATCTTCTAACCACTACCACCACCACCACCTTTTCACGGCACAACAAGAAGGGGTCTGACCAGCCGCTAGATGGCGTACCTGTCCTCGATTTTATTCTTTTGTTAACCGGATTTTTCAACGCCTCCTGCCCTACAACCACAGATAAACATACTATATAAAGAGTGGCCACTGGAGCCTTTTCACAGCACAACAAGAAAGGGTCTGACCAGCCGCTAACTGGTGAGGTCTGACCAGCCGCTAGATGGCGTACCCGTCCTCGATTTTATTCTTTTGCTAAGACGTGTAAGAGTCTTCTCAGAAGGACAATAAATACACAAGTTTGGCATCCATTTTTCGCAAAGCAGAAATTTTATTAATTTTCCATATCTTATCTACATCGTGTGCCACTGAGGACATTTAATGCCTTAGAACAGAAAACAGTAAAGTGTGACTAGAAAGTGTTGTCTTTCTGCATTTGTTTTGCACAGAGGCACATTCATATGGTTCAGATGTACTGCACATGTATTCCCTTTTTGGACCCATGAGTGCGTAGCGTAGGGGTAAAGACACTCGCTTTCGGAGCATGAGGACACGGGTTCAAATCCCCGCGTCGCAAAGAAAAAAAAAATTTGTTACTTTATTCATGCTGTAGACATTATCGGGTCTGACCAACCACTCGTGGCGCTGAAAGCAGCGCACTAGCAGGGCCGCTGGGCCCTACGGGAGTGTCCGCACTTTATGTAAGTATGCTTCTCTATGCTACAACAGCGTTTCAGCAACGTCCTCGCCGTTTTCACCGCTTTTCAACACATGTCAGTGTCATGTGTCTATTTTATTACAGACACGTGTATATATATATATATATATATATATATATATATATATATATATATATATATATATATATATATATATATATATATATATATATATATATATATATATATCGTGTAATGTGCGTGAATGAATAAAAGAATTAGTGAATGTGGCAATGAGGGACCTACATTAAAAACAACGCAGCATCTTTGTACAATGTCATCTTCCGAAAAATTGCGACTTCAGGCCGGTGAAATAGCTTTCCCGTGCGCCCCACGTCGAGTTGGTTCATTTTTAAGGCATCGCGAAGAACGCGACAAAAGAAAAAGGATGACTCAAAGCGGGCTTTTCTCCAATCTCGTTCCTGTCTCTCTCAGTGTATCTCGCTATATTGTAAAAGCTCTCTGTTCGTATTACTTAATGGTTCAGGGCATAACAGACAATTAGGCCGTGCGAAGTAGTAATTGAAATTGAGATTGGAATGCTGGCGTATTAATCTCAAAATGAAAACGAAAATAAACAAAATTTGGACGGGACCTTTGCGACATCTACTCGTTCTCTTTCGTTTTCTAGTGCCCTATTATTTCTATATGTCAGTAATTCATTCCGATTAACTTGCACAACAAGGGCTTTTCACAGTTAGCTACTTCGTACGGTGGAGACCAAAGCCCCTAAGGTCCACCTCTCACTTATTGCAGCATCTGACTGGCTTTTGGCTGCTTCGGCATTTCCAGTGCGACCCAAATGCAGAGATGACAGAAAGAATCAGAGGTGCTTCCGGTTAACGCACATGCTCAGCAGAACAAGTCGCAAGGCAGCGGCCTAACTTTGCAGCCAGATCGGGCGGGCTGTTTATTATTATCATGGTCAGCCCGGGTAATACAGCGGTAGGGCTGTTTCGGTCTCTCTCTGCAGGGCGACGTCCGCGGCCGGATACGCAATGATGGCGGGGTGTGAACTCCCTACACTGCGCGCACGTGCGAGAGCTCGCGTATAAACTCGCTGCGAGTTGCCGTGGTTCATGCTCTCGTGTGGTTTTTTTTTTCCATGTGCACGAAAGTAGCGAAGCATGTGTTTCCGTCAAGGCCGGCGTAACCTTTGTTAAGTTCAGCGCTGTTTCTGCTGCCCTAGTGCAGCTGGCACTGCTGGCGATACGGTGAATTCGCTTCCCGGCAGCCGTGACCATTTGAAGCCAAACTCTCCGACAATGCAATAATAATAATAATAATAATAATAATAATAATAATAATAATAATAATAATAATAATAATAATAATAATAATAATACAGAAGAAGAAGAAGAAGAAGAAGAAGAAGAAGAAGAAGAAGAAGAAGAAGAAGAAGAAGAAGAAGAATTTCTTTGAGGCTTTCCATGCCAATATCGCGATCTCATCATTAGTTGCTCTAGGGTGATTTTATTCACGTGGCGCACCTAACCAAAAGTACACGAAAGCTTTTTTTTTTTTTTCACCGCTTGCTGTGAGTCGCAACCTCAACCTATATATAGATAGCGCTTCTCAACGCAGCGCATTGCCACTAAGCCATCACAGTGGGCCTCTATACGTGTCTCGGAACTTACAACAGCGTTACGTACTGCAACCTTGAAAGTCACACTTTCTCTGTTTCTAATCTTTTTTGTATACTAGACTCATATCTTCCGAGAGTTACCACCGCCATCTAACGGGACGCCTCGGCCATCAAGTTATGAAAAGTTCGTCATTGTGAATCCGCCTAATTCATTACGCATAATAGAGAAGCATTTCGGAGACAGGCAGTGAAACATTGGATGTACACTGTCTCGAGCTATTCCTCTCGAGCGTCCGCAGCATGAGAAGCATCGAGAGACATCTCGTAGTCCTTGGAACAGTTTAGACAGAAACTACTCAAACCTAGTCGTGCCCCTAATAAACTGAGATTGGCTTTCTCCACGAAGTTCTCTCGCGCCCAGCGAAGTGATAAACAATTTGCGAGCGATGGTTAATGGGCGAATTTTCCTCCTCACTGCCAATTTTTAAACGCAACCACATTTTCGCGTGTTCGAACAAACTCCTTTCTCTTTTAACGCGATATCGTTTTAGAGCTCGTTTAGCGAAAATTCCAGCGCCGGCGTCACTGGTTGTGAGCGAAAAATCAACATTTGTCCGTGACCGAAAAATCAAGTAAGCTTCCAATCAAATAAATAACAATTTCCGAGCGCGAGTTAGGATCCAACCCAGACCGTCACATGTGCGTGGCGAGACGGTGTTCTATAAAACAGCCACGTTATCTGCTTTGAAATACACTAAAAATAATGTCTGCCTGGACATGCAGTGAAAATAACTTTCATGCTTTAAAAACAGCCGCGTCTCGTGTACAGGCTTCACCATACGACATGTATGGGGGCCGATATTGCTTGGCACAAGCGTACATTGCCATCGGGCATCATAACGTGTGATTATCATAACGACTTGGTGGTTTAAAGCCGGCCAGCAATCCCAAAGGTACACGCGTGTAGCTGCTCGTTTTCCATTAAGATCACATAGTGGGTGCACAGCATGTTCGAAAACATTCGACGCGCATAATTGCTCTTGGTTCAAAGCATGCTTTCCATTTCACAGAACGCAGCCGTATGTGAAAGCTTCCCCGCATTTTCCGGCGTTCAACTCTTAAAGGCGAAGCAAAAGGGTCCCTTTTTTTTCTGTACATTCAATAAAGAAGGAAGATTTATTATGCGCAACAATGCCGGGAATGGAGCAAGGCTTATGGAACCGCGGGCGTATCAAGAAGATTGAAATAATCTATGGCGAGGGCACGCGTTTGTGGCTGTGCGCTCTGTCATCTCATTTCACGTCATCTACCTCGCAGCTGGCGTGGGCAGCGTCGGTAGAACGCTAACTTACCAGCGCGCCGTGCGGGACAGAAGTGACATTCTGCGATCAGCTTCGGCACAAAATAATAATATGGTGGTTTTGGGACTTTAAACCCCCCATATCAATCAATCAAATCATCTATGGTCCTTCTCCATACCCCAACAAGCTATATAGCATCACCATTACAACATATTCCAAAATTTATTCATTTCTTTCATGACCATACTGCCTCAAAATCTTGTATAGACTATAATCTATATCCTCGTGCATGTTAGAGTACCGTATAGCTATCTCAAAAATGAAAAGTTGCATGCTCAACTATGTGCATATCGCCGCTTCGCTTGCCCCAAAAAGTCTGTTCTTCAGCGAAACATAATATTTGAGAAGCGCCCAACGTACTGAATACAGGGAGAATAGGTTTAGACGGC
Source organism: Rhipicephalus microplus (assembly GCF_043290135.1). NCBI lineage: Eukaryota > Metazoa > Arthropoda > Arachnida > Ixodida > Ixodidae > Rhipicephalus > Rhipicephalus microplus. The sequence continues at coordinate 227,478,993 of NC_134710.1, forward strand.
TACCAGTGGTTGGTCTGCCGCCGAATTCACCCGCCGCGGTGGTCTATAGTCATTGCTCGAGACAGACAGACAGACACACACACACACGCACGCACGCACGCACACACACGCACACGCACACACACACACACACACACACGCACACACACGCACACACACACACACACACACACACACACACACACACACACACACACACACACACACACACACACACACACACACACTGCTGGACACAATAATGTGGTGCATTGGGGATGAACGAAATATACAGCTCCGCCGAGGAATCTGGGCGCGGAACTCAATAAATAGGAGATTATAGGTCTATTCGATTCACCCTAGGTTCTCTGCACCTTTTCACGGTGCGCTGCACCTCACTCTTCGAGTCTCAAAGGTGCAGCTGTGCCCCCTGCACCTGCGTCCTCGATTGTACAGGGTGTTGGTTGGGTGACGCCGTGGTGCCCTGAACCTTTGCACCTTCTAGCGCGAGGGTGCAGCATTTTGGTGCAGCCTCGCACATTCCTGTCGCGCGCTAGCAGACAACACCTTGAGACATGCCTGTGGGACGTCGTTGACATCGATGGTGTACCGACGGAAAATTTTCCAATTGTGGACGATCTTGGCGTCATACTCCTAGACGGCGACTGCGAACTCTACTCTTCAGCGGGTAATTGTGCAGAAGTGATAGCATTTTTTTTTTTAGAAGTTCGCTCAGATGCATGACGGCGACATTTCTTCGTTTTCCGTTGTTTTTCGTTTTTTTTCTTCTTCAGGTGGCAGAACATTGCGGGTTGTATGCGTGTCGGGCCAACTTGCCACCACTGACTCGATAAACGACCACGCAATGCTGACGATGCAAGCGGCCAATGCAGCAGCTGCCGTGCTTCGTCAGAGCGCTGATCGAAGTCCTGCACGTCATGGCGACTCTGACGAAGTGCTGTGGAGCGGAAGAAAGACGACGTTTTTTATTGATAAATATAAAGAGAATTTCGGCCATATCGGCATAAAGGCGCTTGAACTCGTAGTCAAAATAACGGACGACAACCTCCTCGTTGTACCTAGGTGTGCGGTTACGATGGCTGCTCACCAGTTTCTCGCACCGATTTGACACAACACTGCGTCCAGTTTTTCGTCTTCGCTGTCGGACTCAGCTATTTCTATAGCAATGTGGAATTCCTCCATGCTAATAAATCAGGAGCTGGAAATCTGGTCACCGAGCAGCAGACGACAGGTGTTCTCTGCTTGCACCTCAACATTCGATTGACACTAAGCGGTGGCGCTACTGATGCGTTGCATTTGCACCACGAAATGGGTGCGGAGACACCTAGCTACACCTGCTGCACCAGGTGTCTGCACCGGCTGCACTTTTTTGAATGCGGTGCCGTGTACTTCTTTTTATCATAGAATAGACTCGGTGTAACGTGAGTTCAACAAATGCTCAGGAATACACTGTGATGCGTGTCATTCATATGAAGCTTAAAGCTGTAGTCTGCGTAGTAATGATTGCCTTGATATTTTTGCTGGGGATCTGTAGAAGGCTCCATAACAACGTATGTTTGAACCCCCCACCAGCCCCCCGTTCGTGTTGATGATCGTTCCCCACCAATCGAACTACACTCCCGATTCGCCCAGAGAATTTGTATCAATACCCAAAGCATTGTCTTCCACGCAAAAGTACAAGTGTTCCAAGCGCGGGAACCCTCGTACACTTCTAACATCAAGCGGATAGTTTTGTATGACGTCAATTTGTCTTTCGAACGATCCCATTGCAGGAAGTCTCCATCCGGCAGCTGTTGAACACGGCGCCTTTTCCACGAAGGCGGAGCTTGATCATGTGGTCTGAAGCGTCAGTATATAAAACCAAGCGCAGCCCTCCCGTCGGTCTCTATTCGTAACGCAGAACGTGGGAGCGCGCTCTGAAGATTTCGATTGTATTATAATCATGGCATTGAACAATAATATTGGGAACCACGTTATAACAAACGGAGAAGCGTTGCACGACGTACACGATAATGAGGAACTTGACGATGATTCGCTTGAAACATTTCTCTTCAGTTCAGAATCCGTCGGCGAGGGACACACCGGTGAGTGATTCATACAATCTTCGTTTCTTCCCGTCCTCCATTTTAATATTTAGTTGGATGCTGTTCCTAATGCGTTTCGTGACCGTTCTGCAGCACTTAAATATTTTCCCGCGCTAACAGCGGGCCACAGCGCCGAGGAACTTTCCCACAGTCGAAATAAACGTGCCTCGCTCGCATTCAGCTTTTAGGAGCACTGATTCAGTTTCAGGTCCACAAACATTGTTGCAAGCGACCCGTATTTTGCGTCTTCGAGTAGCTGCGCCCGTGGCGTCGGCGCGGGCATCGAGTCGTGTACATAATGACCTGCACAACAGCTATGGGTCGCGGGTTATTGTGTGAACACGCTTCTGTGTTAGGGTTAGCTGGCTTAATGAAGGGGCACACATGCTGAATTTCTCGGCGTGATCGCCACAACTGCGGAGCACCGCCGTAATATGTGACGCATGCCGGATCCCAAGAGCGGCATCCAAGGAGCAGTGTCAGTGGAGCTGATGCACCGTTCAGTCTGAACACCGCCGAAACTTCTTATCACCCAATTACGAATCACGTGGTACTCTTACGCGGTACCAATCACGTGGTACTTTCACGCGAATTCAGCCTGTGTCATCACCCACGCGCGATTCTCCACGATGCTCGGATTCGTTACCTCAATACGTTGTCGATGCTCTCGCTGCTCGCATGTCATCTCATCGGTAAAGATCAGGCTCATCGCTAATTTCTGCGGTGTAGGGGTGCATTCTGTGATAATGTATTGGATGGTGCCTGCTACAGAATACTGGAGTGACATGTGGAGCATTTGTGGGAGCTACTTAATTTGCGTAATGAAACCTGCATATTTTTTATATTTCGCTTATTCGTCATACGTTGCCTAGATGACTGTTTAAAGTGGATTTTTATTTTTCGGGGCTTTTATCGCTCGCTTTGAGTACGCAGTTGAGGTAAGTATTCATGATACTCGTGATATTCTTGATATTCATGGATTTTGGCGGGCGCACGCTTTGCTTCTTCCTTTTCCTATTTTTTTTCCTCCCTTCGCCTTACTTTGCACTGTGTTGCTCGTACCATATGTATTCAGTGAACAGGTAATTAAAGCTATTGATTTGCCTTTCTGCTGTGCTCGTTGAGCAAGCCTATAGAGGTTGGCTACACTAGATTAGTCCTTGAGTTTTGTACCAGCATCTCGTTATGCAGGCAAGGGTAGTAGCGTTTTTAATTGGCATAGTTTACAGAAAATTGATTTGACAGGACTGTGCAATAACCAGCAGGTGTTGCTATTTAGGTGTTGGTAGTGGTAGCAGGTGTTGCTATTTGAAGACCGCATGGCAAAGGAAAGTTTGTATGCAAGGGGAAAATTGTCATACACTCGTTAATAGCTCAAACAACTTACTAAGGACACCCACATTTTTTGGAAAGAAGGCTTTGCCAAATGAGTTGCCTTAACAACAGAACGTTGGCTTAAAAAATAGAAAATTACTTCATGTGTATTTCAGCATGTTGTGGTACATGGGCATATTTAAGCAGAACGCCTCGTGTCACTATTACTTTATTAAAAAAAGATGTTGATAGTTTTGTCAGGCTATAGATCGTGGTAATGAATTTTTTTTTCTTCCTGTGGATTTAATTTAAAAGTGGCAACTTTCCTTGCAGATAAAATGTGCGACCAGATAAGCGATGCCATACTTGATGCCCACCTGAGACAAGACCCAAATGCCAAGGTAGCATGTGGTAAGTTTTCTTTTTATGTGGGCACTGTTGCTAATTTTACAGTTTCCACCCATGAAAGTAGTTACTCATTAGACTCTTGGTATTGATCCTCAAATTTCTATGCAGTGTTGTTGATTGTGGTCTCTCCACTCCAGAAACGGCGACTAAAACTGGAATGATTATGGTGTTTGGTGAAATCACATCTGATGCAGTCGTTGACTACCAGCGCATTGTGAGGGAAACCGTAAAGAAAATAGGCTATGACTGCAGCACCAAAGGTAATGCATATTGGGTTTGTTTACCTTCTTTAAACCAATGCTGTATTGCCTAAAGTATTGTCTATCACCATTGCTAGATCTTCATGGCTTGTACAAGTACTGTGGTATTCCTTTTCTTTTGCTTCTCTGTTCAGTCTGGATGCACTTGTAGTAAAGAAATAGTTATGCCAGAACCATCCTTAGGCATTTTTGGAGAAAAATAGTCACGCAAATTGTTTTTGTCGATATTGCAGCTGCTTGATTTTTGTCTTTTTTTTGGGCAGGCTTTGACTACAGAACATGCAATGTGTTGGTAGCTATTGAGCAACAAAGTCCTGAAATAGCAGCTGGTGTTCATCAGCAGAGAAAGGAGGAAGACATTGGTGCCGGAGATCAGGTGAGACACTCAGTATTTCGGAGAACAACGATTGACTTCTGAAGAAGTTTTGCTCCTTATCATTGTTAAAGCCAGTTTATTGCAAAGCATGATTATTAGGCCAGTGAAGCAGAATAGTGGGGCTTGAACACGTCATAGACTCCTTCAAAGTCTATGACGTCATAATGTTTGGTGCGGGAATCTAAAGGTGGCGTCTCCACTCGCATTTTCTTATGTGTTTAATCGCTCACTAAGCGTCATGTCGCAGCAAAAGCAGTGTTTTCAGATTGTGAAATTGTACTTTACTAATACGTGACAAATCGTTTTGCTCTGTAGTGTGCCTTTCATATGCTAAAATCTAAGCTAGTTCAACTGTCTCTGAAGAGAACTAGTTTGTAATGGGTAGTGAGGCCGTGGAAGTTGTAAAAGAATGTGCCTGTTAAGACATGTAGTGAAGCCTCAAGTAAATAGTAGTATGCAGTGGAGTGCATTTTGTAAGGACTGTCAAATCATAAATTCTATTTTGTCAGTATCCCTGAAGAGAAAAGTATATAATAGCTGCATCCCACTGGTACTTGCCTGTGGTACTGATATTTACAACAGGCTTACGTAAAGGGCTCGGCCGCAGTTGAGGCTGGCACAGTGAACCATGAAAGGAAAAAAATAATACGTGTAACTAACAGAGTGAGCCAGGAAACAAATGAGTGTTGGAAATTTTAGTTGAAATCACGAAGAATTGGGCTAGGATAGGCCATGTCCTAAGAAGGCAAGATAAGATTATCAGACTAGATTACAAAAGAAGGCAGAAAGTGTAGTGGGCAGATGACATTAGTGCTATAATGCCCACTGTATGGTGTTTGATACATTGATTATAATACCTCAATGAAGCTACTATAGGTGGCGCGGTAAGCAGCTATTGCAGATTTCACGTGCTATGAAGAAGGTACAGTTACTTGCATATTGCCACCTGGTGTTCTGTGCCAGTGAACGAAGAAGTCGAAGACGAGCAAGTCGCACCAGTCGGAGACGTTTTTCTTTGTGTCTGACATTTTGACAGTCGCGTCTCCTTGTACGTTTGTTCAAGCCCCTAGCGCATGACAACTGGTGCAAGTGCTGGGTAACTCTATGCACCGAACCCCTCCCAGTACAAGAAGCTCCAGAACAGGCGTAACCGGTAATTACGCCTGTTCATCGTGCCAGCCGAAGGATCTGTCGACTGGACCCTAAATTCGAACTTTTCCCAGAGAAGATGACTGTTTCAACTATCCCAGGCAGTGCCGTCCCATGCGGCTCCAACCCAGCTGCTATGGAAGGCTTAACGCCCATGCACTATACGCTGTTCAAACCATGAATGCCGAATCTCTTTCAGGATGCTGCCCATGAGAATGTTTAGGATTTGCTAGTCCACTATGACTTCATTGCTGCTCATAACATGTAGGATGACGCAGACAAACTTGTTTGAATTACGGGGCACATGTCTGGTAGGAAAACCGGGCCGGTTTTCCACGTTGTGAAAGGATCTCTCCGGCTGGAGTGGGTTGCTCATCTTCACTGGCACAGAACTGGTTCACTGTTTAATGGCACAGAACACCTGGTGGCAATATTATATATAATTAATTATTTTAAATTATTACTAATAAGCTCTGCCTCAAACAAAATTTTAATGTTTCTTCTAAAATGAAGTGCCCAAGAAGGATAAAAACAGTAGGCCTTTTCTCGCAATTTTTCTGAAGACATAACTTATCGTGGGCATTGCAGGGTTAAAAAACTTTCGAGGATAACGTGGCCGCAGGTTGCACGGACTTAGATTAATTACTTGAAAGTGTAGGAGAGGCCTTTGCCCTGTGATACCCCGCAGGGGCGTCTGTGCAAGCAGGCGTTTGATGTGTAGCGACACCACGGACCTGAGCTAACGGGGGGGGGGGGGTCTGCTCCCTCTCACGCCTAGCCGTGCGTGGCTTTGCAGTGTTTGGGGAAAAGGGGATCCTGGGGGTTGAGCTGACGCTGGGTGATCGGACCTTTAAGGCCCCCGGTAGAGGCAACGAACCCCTTTGGCCCCGGCTTCACGTAGACGGTACCCCTTGGCTGACCCACCCAGGGGAAATCTGCAGTGGCCTTTTCCTATCTCTCTCCCCTAATCTTCATCTTTCTCTCATTTTTTATCTATCCTGTCTTCTACTCTCTTCTGTTTACTTCCAAACTTCCTGGCGGCTAGGGTTAACCCTGTGCAAATAGCCTACCTTGGTCTAGGTGCATTGGGTTATAGTAGCGTTGTACGTCTGGCGTCTGCAGGTTTTAGCATCCGCAAACTTGTAGCGTCCCCTCGTTATGCTCCGTGGAGGGTGGCTGCCAACGCTTCTGAAGAAAATTAAACCGGCATGCATAGAGCTTTTTCCTTATTAAGTGATCGTGCCGCCTTAAAGCGCAAACGCACCGAAGACTTGGGCTTTTTCAACCGATCAAATAAAAACTTCCCTCATTTTCATGTTATACATAGTGAGATAAGTGGCAAGCAAGCCAGAACTGTATCCCCCTTTGTAGTAGCCAGGTGTTTTACAGAAACTCTTGGGGCCGTGTACAAAGTTAGCAAAATGGCCAGCGGATACCTCCTCCTTGAAGGTCGAGAAAAATAACAGTTTGATAAGCTACAGAATCTTTCAGCTTTGGTGACACTCCGGTCACTGTAACACCACACAGATCTATGAACACAACCCGTGGAGTGGTATCTGACACTGATTTCCTTGGCCTGACCGAAGCAGAACTTCTGGAGGGTTGGTAGAGTCAGAATGTGACCAATGTACAGAGGATTATCATCAGAAGAGACAACAAGCAAACACCAACAAAACACCTTGTACTCACATTCGCTTCCAGTGATCTGCCAGAAACTATTCAAACTGGGTACACGAAGACGTCAATCAGACCACACATAACTAACCCACGTCGTTGTTTTAAATGCCAGAGGTATGGCCACGGCTCGCAAAGCTGTCATGGTCACCAAACTTGTGCACAGTGTGGATTGTCAGGCCACAATTCTGACAACTGCGAAGAACCATCACACTGTGTGAACTGTGGTGGAAATCATGCCGCATACTCACGGTCTTGTTCATTTTGGAAAAAAGAAATCTTCACATTGAAAATTAAAGAAAATATCACATTCAAAGAAGCAAGACGAAGAGTGTCGCCATTTTACGGCGCTACATGTGCTGATGCCGCGCGTCAGGGGGCAACGCCGCACTAGCCCTCGCCACTCCTTCGGCCAGCGCAGAGCGAGCCGTCGGCTGTGGCGCCGGCCCCCAAGGCGGCAGTAGTTCAGTCTACTCCGCCTCCTAGCGAATCGAGGCCGGGGACTCCAGGGTCCTCTGGTCTCAAGGCCTCACCTCACCAGCTCGAACCACCAGCTCGCATGTGTGGGCATCGAGTGCCTCTGAGGAGGCAATGGATACAACGGTACCCGTGGTGCCGAAAGAACGGCGTGGCTCCTTGGAGTGCGCCAATAAAAAAATCAATAACGGGGCCAGACGACCGTCCTGCCACCTGAATTAACAAGTTCACTCCAACACAGGATACTCTCTGTACACACAGCAGCATCTTTTTTTTTAATATGCAGACAAATATTTCAGTGGAACATCCGAGGCCTTCTTCGAAACCTCGATGACTTACAAGAACTCCTCCATGAACACAATCCTAGAGTGCTGTGTGTACAAGAGACACACTTAAAACGAACAAACAAAAACTTTTTACGTAACTACGTAATCTTCCGAAAGGATAGGGATGATGCCATGCCACCATCTGGTGGTGTAGTGGTTATAGTTAGTCAAGGTATACTATGTACACATTTACCCCTTCAAACTTCCCTCAAGGCGGTGGCTGTCCGAGCAGTTATTCTAAACAAACTCATCACCGTCTGCTCTTTGTACATACCTCCGCACCACCGTCTTGAAAAGCTTAAATTCCAGTCTTTAATAGACGAACTACCTGAACCTTATCTGGTCCTTGGGGACCTGAACGCACATAACGGTCTGTGGGGTGACTCGCTGTGATGCACGAGGTCGTCTCATTGAACACTTCCTCATTTCATCAGGTGCTTGTCTGTAGAATAGGAAAGAGGCAACTTATTATAACCTTGCCAACAAAACTTATTATAACCTTACCATTACTTCAGTGGAAAGTCATAAATAATCCATACGGAAGTGACCATTTTCCTTTAGTTTTGAGTACACCAACATTATATGAATGTCCTCCACATGTTCCCAAATGATTAATAAACAAAGCCGACTGGGAACAGTTTCAAAAGATTACTCACTTAAGTTAGACTGACATATGCGGATTAGGCATAGATGAAGCTGTGCAGTACTTCATGGCTTTTCTTACTGACGCAGCAGCCAAGTGCATCCCACAAACATCTGGACTGCCGGGCAAGCGACGCGTCCCATGGTGGAACACTGAGTATTGTAATGCGCGAAAGGAACAGAACAGGGCATGGAGGTTGCTGCGGAACTTGCCGACAGGAGAAAACCTTGAGAGCTTTAAGAAAATAAAATCTCGAGGCAGGAGAATGCGTCGGCAGGCCAGAAGAGAAAGCTGGCACAAGTTTTTATCAGGGATAGATTCTTATACACAAGAGACTAAAGTCTGGAACATAATTGGTAGGGTAGCAGGAAGACAAGTACACTCACTCCCACTCGTAAACACAAAGGGTGATAGCCTGGAAGATCAGGCGAACTTCCTCGGTACATACTACGAGCAGGTGTCTAGCTCGTCACACTATACTGAAGCTTTCCAAAGATACAAAGCAAGGATAGAAAAGCAGAAACTTGAATACAAGTGCACAAATTACTAGGCATACAATCAACCTTTCCACTCAGCTGAGCTACTAACATCACTAAACTCCTGCAGCAATTCTGCCCCAGGCTACGGCGGTGTCAAGTATGAAATGTTGAAAAACCTGCCGCTCAAAACGTGAAAAGCTTTACTTTCCCTATACAATGCTATCTGGCTTTCTGGCACCATCCCTTCTTCCTGGAAAGAGGCTATTGTTATCCCTATTTTGAAACAGGGCAAGGACCCTGCCTCAGTTGCGTGTTATAGGCCCATTGCACTTACAAGCTGCCTTTGAGAACTTTTTGAAAAGATGATAAACCGCCGGCTTTTACATTTCCTCGAAACACACAATCTGCTCGAGAGATTCCAGTGCGAGTTTCGAGAGGGTAGATCCACCACCAACCATCTGGTGCGCATTGAGGCAGAGATCTGAGACGCTTTTGTCCACAAACAATACTTCCTCTCTGTGTTTCTCGATATCGAGAAGGCATACGACACACCATGGCGTCTTGGCATATTAAGAGACCTGTCTCACTTGGGTGTGCGTGCGCAGTAGAATGCTTTCCATAATCGAGAGTTACTTGTCCAATCGGACATTCTGTTTTCGTGTGGGCAGTATTCTCTCCCAAACATTTATTTATTTATTTGTCCAAGAAACGGGAGTACCGCAAGGTGGTGTACTTTGTTGTACACTTTTTATTATCAAAATGAATTCCTTGCACCTGTCCATCCGCCGCAACATGTTCTACTGTACATATGTCGATGACGTCCAGCTTGGCTTCAAGTCATGCAACCTGGCAATGTCTGAGCGGCAGGTTCAGTTAGGCTTAAACAAGGTCTCCAAACGGGCAGCGTAAAAGATTCCGACTGAACCCACAAAAAAAGCACGTGTGTCTTGTTCTCCTGAAAGAGAGGCATGCACTCAAAACCAGACATTGAACTGAACGGTCAATGTCTGTCTGTTAATGCGGGGCATAATCTTGGACAACAAGTTAACCTTCGTACCGCACTTCAAGTATTTAAAAACAAAATGTTTAAAAGCCATGAAGGTTCTAAAAGTTCTCACGTACTACGTGGGGTAGGGACAGGCAATGTCTCATGAACCTGTATAGAAGCCTCATTCGCACTCGCTTAGATTATGGGGCTGTTTATCAGTGCTTTGAAGATGCTGGACCCCGTACACCATTTGGGCATCCGCCTTTCTACAGGTGCTTTTCGCACCAGCGCTATAGAAAGCCTTTACGTGGAGTCAAATGAGTGGTCGCTTCATCTGCATAGAACTTGCATGTCCTTTGTATATTTCCTTAGTGTGAAAGCAGACAAGAAGCACTCCTCATACTCCACTATTAATGATTTTTCGAGCTCCATACTGTTTCAGAACAGGCCTTCGATGAGGCCGCCCTACTCGATTCGCTTCACGGGTCTGTCTGAGAAAACTGGTGTCTCACTGGAACACAGTTTATTGGCTCCTGTAGCGTACCCGCCACCTTGGCAGTGGCAGACTATAGAATGCGATGTGTCTTTCCGAGAAATTACAAAACACGCGCCCATTGCCCATATCCGAACATACTTCCTGCAACTTCAACACAAATACACACGTCCTGAGTTCTTTACAGATGCCTTCAAGTCTATCTCCTCTGTGTCCTACTCTGCTGTCGGCCCATCCTTTTCGAATGCTGGCCCTCTGCATCCAGATACGAGTATCTTCACAGGGGGAGCTTATGCAATACTTGTGGCCACTAAGCACATCATACAACTACAACTACAAAAAGCAGTAATTTATACAGACTCTTTGTGTGGTAACGGCTCTGCACACTCTTATAAAACAAAAAAACCCTGTCCTCATCTCACTTTACTCCATTTCATGCACACTCTACACACTCAAACAACATGTTGTAGTGTGCTAAGTGCCAGGGCACCGTAAGATCCAAGGCAACGTGATGGCGGATCAACTTGCTGCATCCGTCTACGAAAACACTGCCACTACACCCATATCAATCCCGGCCCTTGATCTTAAGCTGTCTCTCAAACGAAAGCTCAGGGACTACTGGCAGAGCAAGTGGGATAGACACACATAAAACAAACTACACATTATTAAGCCACACGTTGGCCATTGGTCACCAGTATCAAAATCACGTCTAACAGAGGTAACACTAACAAGACTCAGGATTGGACACATATACACGACACACACGCATCTTTTGTCCGGTGGTGATCCACCATTGTGTGACAGATGTGGTGAAGCACTAACAGTTTTTCACATTTTAATCCAGTGCAAACAATTAGACACTCTAAGAAAACAACACTTCCCATTACCCTACCGACAACATATACCTTTACACCCTGCAATGTTCGTCGGTAGGGAACCACTGTTCACTCATAAATTGGTGCTATCTTTTTTAAGAGATGTTCGCTTTTACCATGTCATGTACCCAGGCATTGCGTAGCATGACCTCTCAAGAGAGGTTGCTGCTGCAGTGACTACATTGAAAAGCACTTGCCTCGCAGCCCTTGGACACAAGGGCGCTGATGAGGCACTTGTGCTAGTGCCAAATATTTTTGCACATGTTTTTATTATCAAAACCTTTTGTCACCGATTTTTACTATTGCATATTATGCCACTGTCATGATTTTACCGTATTTACTCGCATATTCCTCACACTTTTTTACCAGAAAATCGATGCAAAGTTGGGGGGTGCGAGAATTACGCGGGGAAAACTTTCCACGAAAATGCAGAGAGCGAAAAAGAAAATGAAGTGGCCGCAAATCGGGATTCTCACTCCAGCAACTTACAGCAAGCTTTAAGAAATACTAATTAGAACTTACCTCAACAATAAAAGCAGAGGTTCAACACAAGGCAAAATTTATTTGAGACACAAAAAGTGGAAGCCAATAGTCGAGAATTAAAATACCATACGCGAAGCTTGTGGACGTTGCGGGCGTAGCGGTAGCGGTCGGCGCTCAACAGGAGCCCTCAAAAGGTAACCGTAGGACGTCAGTATTGGGCTGACGGCTATTTAACAGAATCGTCCGCAGTTTCCTGCTGAAGAAATAAAGTTTACCATCAATCCCGGTTTTATGCACACGGCAGGCCCAACGCGTCTTGGTGGCTTTCAGCTGCCGTCACCAGTAGCGAACACAAAACTCGTAGGCTCCGAAGGGCCTACCGGCGGCCCGGTTGCCGTTGTTTAGTGCATGATCTATCACTTGCAACTTGAAGCAGCCGTGTGGCTTCAGTATCGCCCCATAACGTGCCAAGATTACCGACACAACATACAAAACATGCCGCAAAGCGCACTGGCCACTTCGGCTTGGCTTGGATTGTATTGAATCTCCGTGCAATAGTACGCTTGATGCTTAAAAGATGGCGACAGATGGTGCGTGCTATCATCATCAATAGCTGGAATGAGCAGACGACATTATTGTGGCAGTTTTCGGGGGTGCGATAATTACTCGAGGAAAAAAAAATCTTATTTTTGGGGGGGGGGGGGGGGGGGGGGCAATGTGGGCGGTGCGAGAATTATGCGAGTGCGAGGATTACGCGAGTAAATACGGTGATACTTATGTTTTTACCCGCATTATAGCGAGGAATTTTAAGGCCCCTATACAGCCACGCAACATATCATTGTCCACATCTCTAGTCTTTGAAATGGCACTCTTTGGCCATCAATTGGACCTTGCGCCATAAAGTGCCACACATCATCATCATCATTTGCCCTGTGATAGGTGTAGTCGGGATTGTGACAATGGTGATGCATATGTTATTCATTCAGATGTGGGCCAGTTGTACAAACTTGTGCCATTAGATGGGTGCACATTGAAGAGCCCCAAGTGCATTAGATTTATCTGGAGCTTTTCACTGTGAAGCCTTCTAATCATTTTGTTGTTGTAGACTAAACTTCATGATTTAATATACCTTCCTTGCAGGGTCTCATGTTTGGCTATGCCACAGATGAGACAGAAGAATGCATGCCACTGACTGTGGTGCTTGCACACAAGTTGAACAAGCGGCTGGCCGAACTTCGCCGAGATGGCACCTTTTCTTGGGCAGGACCCGACTCCAAAACACAAGTGAGTGTAGCCGGATTGCATGTTTTCCAGAACTTTATGGAGTGTAGAATATTAGATTGTAGCTGGCTTCAGAGTCCCTTCTCTTGAGCTGCTGCTATAGCACAGTATCATTTTGAAGTGGGATACATATTGGTGAATTGTTTTTCACATATGGGAAAGGTTGCTGTGGAGGAGCACAGGCTTGGCAAGTTAAAGGAGCACTGGCATCAAATTTCAAGATCGAGATGTGCCCATCATTTAATCACTTGCTATGCATAGGTCCTCTTGGCGAAATTTGAATAGTGTCCGTCTCGTCAAATTTCTTTTGTTTCAACGTCAAACAGCTTAGAAAAGCTAAGGAGAAAAAAACGAAAAATTGACTGCCCTGCAAAATCGGCACTAGTGCTACGTCTTCGGTGTGATAAATTCCACAAATACCATCCTGAGTGACGCGCTAGTAACGATGACGTCGACGATCTCGGAGTGTTTGCAGCCGATTCCCAGCCATGCTACCACTAGTAGCTCTCCTTGCTGTGTTGAAGCGTGCGTGGGATTCATCGTGTCGCGTTGACTGAATTGCGTTGTGCTCCACTATGTGAGAGTACGATCATTCAGAGCGACAATGCGTGCCAGAATGACGGGGAACTGCTGCGTAGTGAGAACCTGCACGTCGAGGCACGGAAAAAGCGGAAAGTGCGTGGCGTTTCATGCCTTTCCAAGCCACGAACCTTATTGCAGCCAATTGATTAACTTCGTACGTGCCGTTGGATGGAGGGACTGGACGCCTGTCAACGACAGCCGCATTTGCTCCCTTCACTTTGCGACGAGCTGCTACAGTGCTCCTTTAATGTGAATTGAACAGCCAGTAGTTACACAAAGGAGGTTCTCTGGTAGCGAACCTCCTCTTGTGAAATGAATATAGTTTTGAAAAAAGTACATTGCCATAACTTTTTTTTTCCATTTAGTGTCTCAGTGCCATTACTTGTAAGAGTTGATTCTGCAAAAGGTTTTGGTCTAAGCTGGAAAAGGCCTGCCAGAAGCAATGCAGTGCCACATGTAGTGCTGTGGCATATGCTAGTCCCACAAGCATCTGGCAGGTTCAGGTGTAGGTCAAATAACAAATGTCGATCAGTTTCAAGTTTTGGCCAATTTTTTTTAATTTAGTGTTCTGCTTTGTGCACCAGTGTGCAGTAATTATCACGATTGTCCTCAAGCCATGTTTTCCCATTTTCACTTTGCAGGTGACTTGCGAGTACTATTTCAACCATGGCAGGGCAGTGCCCATAAGAGTCCACACAGTCGTGGTGTCGACGCAGCATTCCGAAGACATTTCACTAGATGAGCTTCGTAAGCAAGTAATGGAGCATGTCATTGCGGATGTGATCCCCTCAAGATATCTGGACAGTCGCACTGTTTATCATATCAACCCCTGTGGGAAATTTGTGCAGGCTGGTCCAATGGTGAGCTTCATTAATTAGGCTCAACATTCTTTTCGGCACTTGTGAAACTAGCATTGGCAATTCAGATGTGCAGTGTCATTTGTAGGATTAACAACACTTGCCTGGCACTTGTCTGACGTTGCAGTAAATACTACAAATGACACAGTGCATTTTAGGTAATCGTATACATCATGTTTCGTAACTGGTGCTCTCTTTTTGCCAGTTTGTGTGAGGCACTTCCTAAATAATAGCCTTTTCATTGTGGCACCAATAAATTTTCAAACTTGGCAGTTCTTTCACTAGGGATATTTATTCTAGCTTAGGCTGACACCATTATATTAAAGGTGTGTACACAAGCAGGGGTGCAGGGGGTTTGGGCATGCCCATTGTCAGCTACAATAGACAATCTCTCACAGTTCACTTGGTGAACTCTCACTTGAGCGAACTTCAAGGTACCCAAAGAAATAGTTCACTTAACTGCAATTTCATGAAGCTGAATATTCATTAGAATACACACCATTGGACACAGCAGATGTGAAATCAAAAGTGTGAAATGCAATTATGAAAAGAATCCTGTAGATTTCATTTGGACTGGTGTCCTTGGGTCACAGAAAGAGAGGAAGCTGTCGGGAGAGTAAGTTTCTGTGCAGTGCCTCTGGCACAGCTTGTTGCTTTGATGTGAAGTTTCTGAACTTTTCAAATACTATGGCTCTGCTAGTGATACAGGATATCAACTTGCCTCGGCTATTACAATTCCTTCGTCGCACCCTTCATTTGATTTCAGATTAACACTGGTAACAATTTCTAAATCCCGATGGTTCTGCACGGTACTGAAGCACACGTGGCTCGTTTTCATTTTCCAGCCGCTTTGCCTCAGTGGCGCTGCATGCTCAAACGATCTTGTACCGTTGCCAATGGATGGACGATTCAGGGGTGGCTCGCATTGGCTAGGCCAGTGCAGCAGAGTGCTAAACTTAATGGATTTTAGAAGTGACCCCGGGTCTACAGATAGTTTATTGTACAGAAATATTCACTGTTCATAAATACGTTTAACTGAAAGATTTTTGCACATAATGCATAGAAAAGCCACTGGGGAAAAGCCAAAAGTTTATCTCGAAATGTTCATTGGACAGACTTTTTGTACAAGTGATAATTCGCTGTGCCACCCATTTGTGGCGTCATGTTCCTTTATTGATTTAGCTTTGTATGCAATTAATTCTAGTACAACACTCATTCAGGTTTAATTGACTTAATTATATAGCCAGCACTCTTTTAAAACATACTTTTGTTTTACAGACATCTCAAATTCGAAAGCTGCCCTCTTCGATTATCACATGGCAGAGTTTCGGGAGCTGACCGGCGCGAAGTGTGATAACAGTTTGTCTGCAGTTTGTGTAAAGAAGCTCATCACAATCAAGCATTTAGATCCGGATAAGGCCCTATCCAGATATATATGTTTGGTTGTGAAAAAAAAAAAAAGCCCTAGAATTGAATAGGCTGGTGACATTATTGGTGTTCGGCCTATTGGTTGTGCTGCCAGCCAGGCTAGTGTATTACAGGCAGCCTAATTCATCCTATTTGTGCGCGAGCCGCATCACCTTTGCATGGTGCCCTGTGAACTGTGTACAATGAATAGTAAGTTGGTTTGCCTTTACATGAACGTTCCTTAAAAGTGTGGTCGTCAGCCAACTGGCCAATAGCGATATCTGTCAAGCAGAGGTCAGGTTCACTGTTAGTTGGTCGATGCCACTTATGAAATACATTCAATAATGACCTCTCTTATTGCATGGTACATGTACACCACATTGGCCTAGCTCTACTGCATATTTTGCAAAGCTGTTAAAGCACTCCATTTGAGCATACCGTGGGGCCCTTGCAGCTATAGTAGGACTTCATTCCTGTTGCCAATACTCTCCGACGGATCCTACTCTTCTTTTTAAAGAAAGGAACAGCAAACAGTATTCTTTAGTTGCAACTTATCGCCTGTTAAAGGTATGCTTTAACCACTTTAATCATCTCATGATGTTACTAATAGTGAGTAACTCGTGCAGCTAGAAAATTTTGAAAAGCTCTGGGCCAACCACGACAATACAGTATTTCTTTTACTTATCGTACGGTGAATTGGTACTGCTAAGATTCAAAATTGAGGCGTCATATCACCAGTCGCATTCATTTGTAAGCAGGTATGACCATGTTACAGTAGCACACGCACTTATCTCCCTCGAGCTTGCGTGAAGTGTGCTTCATCACCATGGTGGCCAACTTTGGATTTGGTTTTTTAAAGGCAAGAATCAATACTTACTCATATCTCCTTTTCTATTCTTGGCTCTCTATTCTGCGAATAGCTCAATCTACTTTCCATGGAGTAGTGCAGGCTCATGCCACCAGCTTCTCTAGGCAGTCTGTACCAGTTTTTTGGGCAAGTTCATCAGTGTGTGTATTCTAAATTTTATTATGGATTATGCTGGGATTATACACTGATGTTGCTTGTTTTGTTGCTTCTTTTTGCATTTCCCAACTTCAGGCAGTGCTATGTTCACATCCCTTATTGAATTCTTATAAATTATTAATTTCTTAGTCACTGTGTGCTTTATAAATCTGGTAACACTAGAAATCCACCACATTTTAGCATGAATTGTTTTTGCAACTGTTGAATGTTTATCTTGTGTGTACTCTTTTCTTTTTCCTTGTGGATTCACAGGGAGATGCTGGTCTAACTGGTCGTAAGATCATTGTGGACACCTACGGAGGCTGGGGTGCCCACGGTGGAGGTGCTTTCTCTGGAAAAGATCCTACAAAAGTGGACAGATCAGCTGCCTACGCTGCTCGATGGGTGGCTAAATCACTTGTCAAAGGTGGCATTTGCAAGCGATGCTTGGTGCAGGTGGGTTAGCATTCACCTTTTGTAGCCAAGAAACCTTGAGAGTTTTAGTAGTTTGCTCTTTGCTCGTACTAGCAGTGGTCTTTGATATGCTACCAAGCTTTCAAAATTAATGCACCTGAACCCATGTAAAGAATACAATTTTTTGTTATTAATCACTTTAGTTTACAAAAAATGTTGATTTCAAAGAATGTGAAAAAGTAGTGTGCCAAATTGGTATGTATTGTGAGAAATATGAGCCTGAACACGCGAGCACGTAGCAAATAGCTTCAAAACTGAGATTACGCGATACGTGGATGGTGCTGCCAAAACCGGAAGGGAGAGGAAGGCGCTCTTCCTCCGTGTGTTGGAACTTCGGCATGATCGTTGCTGTGAAACGGCAGCTCATCGCGTGCCAGTAATGATGACAAGAAAAAAAATGTAGCAAGAACATGTGGCACATGCGTATTGAATTCTCGGCGAAACACCACCTAGATGTAATTAAAGCATCACTTGTGCATCACTGCAGGCTAAATCACAGCCATAATCTTTGCATCTGCATAACCTGTTGGATCATTGGTTGTGGTTGTGTGTGTTAATTTTAGCGTATATTACTGCTAGCAGCCACTGACTTGCTATAAGCTGTGTTTTGCTGCAACGATTGTGTCAACAGCTAACAGAAGTGCGACATCCTTTCCACTTTGTTTCTGATAGCGGCCACTGCAAATCGGCCAATATAGGGTTTGAGGCTATTCGCCACGCATTCGCTTGTTCAAACTTGTATTGATTATGATCGTACTAGTATGAGGAACTAGCGCTGGAGTTGTGTGTAATGTGTACTTTAGCAGTTTTTCATGCATCTGGTAACATCAGCTTTGTGGGCATTCATTCATAACTTTATAAAACTATCAAGATGCCTTTCCTGCATTTGGGGATTACAGCAATGGAATTGGAATGGAATTGAAGAGTCTATTCTGCAACACTGGTGTGAAACACAACAGTGACAGCACTGGTGACAACACTGGTGTGAAGTTCAACAGTGACAGCAAAGGCAACACACCAACAAGATTGAAAAAAAAAAAAAAAGAGAGAGATGAGATAATAGTGAGGAAGAAAGAGAAACAGTGAAGGTTGCCCATCTTTGCACTTCCTTCATCCTTGGCACTCCTGGTGCAAAACTGCCTTACCCCTCCCCTCCCTCCTCCTTTTTTTCCCCTTCTTTGAATGCGGAGCTTGCGTCTACTGAGATCACAAGCACGCATGCAGATATGTAACTGCATTTTGCGGCGGCCGCAGTAGCTATAGCTCATGCTCGTATCAGTCAGTGAATGTGGACTTTAGATTTGAGGCATCATCTGTTGAGGGAAGAGGGAGACATTTCTGACTTTGAGAATGAATTGTAAAATTGTGGCTGCGTGCTGAGTGACAATGTTAAACTCGCGGGTTCTTGGGAGCCGCGATTACCGACTGCCAGTGTTTTTTGACCATGCTCAAGAAGTGTTGCCAAGTCTCTCAATTTACTGTCAAATTGCATATCTGAACTTCACTTCTGTTTTGTCTAAGCAGACCATTTCCACATTCTTTCTGTGCAGGTTTCTTATGCCATAGGTATTGCTGAACCACTTTCGATCACTGTGCTGCCGTATGGTACCTCCAAGTACTCCCAAAAGGAACTGTTGAACATTGTGAACAAGAATTTTGACTTGCGACCTGGTATTATTATTAGGTAAGTTACTGCAGTTGATTTCTGTCATCTGAACCACGGCAAGACTGGCAAAATGCATATACAGTATAACCTCATTACAACAGACCTCCGTAGTGAAGAGAATTTTAGTCTTTTGTAAAAAGAGTACCGTATTTATTCAAATATAGGTCGACCTGTTTTTTTTTTTTTTTTTTTTCGAAACTTTTTTTATAACCAGCTATCGACCTACAGTCGACTCCTCATAAACGGAGCTCGAAGAGGATCGAGAAAACTGTTTCATTTATCAGAAGTTTCATTTAAGCAAAGTACACTTACTTAGTGAATTAAGACCTTTTTTCAAATTGCACAAACCTCACCTTACTCATGAGGATGAATAGGAAAAAAAAAGGAGTGAAGAGTGGTTTGTTTGGCAAGCTTGAGTTGTTTTTTCACAAGGTACGCACCCATGCCTGACAAACTAGCTAGAAATTCTGGACAAGCCTCATGCTCAAAATAGTGCTGCAAAAGTTCAACAGCCTCGTCAGCTGATCGGTCCGGTGACACCACTGCACTGGCAGTATCATCACATTCATCGCTAAAAGGTTGATCCTTATCTTGCTTTTCGGCAATCATTTCCTCGACGGTCTCTTGATGGCAAGTACGAACGTTTTCATCTATTGATTCGTAGTCCTGCAGTGTGAAAGGGGCAGAGGGCACGACCTGACTGAATACTGTCTCAATGTCGGCATCAGCAGGGCTTTCTTCTTTATCAGGTACTGCTTTCTTGCACTTGAAAGCCAGCATGGTGAAAGCATCTGTGTATTGTTGCCTTCACTTGCTCCCAGGCACAAGCCGAAATGTTGATGGCTGCCAATAAATCTATGCTGCAGAATTTCCCGCTGCCTGCTCTAAGCAGCATTTGATGGAGCGATTGTCTGTGGTAATGAACTTTATTGTTCTGAATAACCCCTTCATCTATTGGCTGGATCACTGTCGTTGCATTGGCTGGCAAAAACTCCAGAGTGATGGCTTGGAGTCCTTGAACCTGACCGTGGGCTGGGCAATTATCTACGATGAAGACAACCTTCCTGTCTTGCCTCGTAAATCTTTCGTCTTCCTCCCAAAGCCAGTTTTCGAAAATGGTCGTGGTCATCCACGCTGTTCTGTTCCCATGGTACGCAACGGGAAGATGTCGAATGCCTTTGAAACAACATGGGTGTCCTAATTTTCCTATTACCAACACCTTCAATTGCTCATCTCCTGCCATGTTTTCACCCACCAGCACAGTAATGAGATCTTTACTGCGTTTACCTACAGGTTTCGCCTTTGAAGGTGAGAGTCTGATAGAAGCGCCTTATAAAAAAGACCCATCTCATCGACGGTGAAGACATCTTGTGGCTCAAAGCTCATCAAAATTTCCTTAAGCCACCCGTGTTTCCAGTCGGTGCAAATGTCCCTGTTGACTGCAGCACTCTCACCAGGGATTGCTTTCAAGACTAGGCCATGGCGTGTTTTGAAGCGGCTGAGCCATCCGTCGCTTAGGACAAAGTTCTTCACCCCCATTTGCATGGCGATCTCTCCAGCTTTCTGCTCGAGAATTGGTCCACTTAAGGGCAAATCGGACCTCCGTGCACGCTTGAACCATAAAAAAACAACTTTTTCTAGTTGTTCATAAAGCATCATCCGCATCTGTTGAGATGTAAAGGTCCCGTTCAACAGTGCCTTGAACAATTTCTCTGTCTTTCCAGATCCGCGACTGCGTCGATTTCGGGATGTATTTTTTTGCCACCTCCATCTTGGGCAGGTCGCTTCGATCGAGCTCCTGAAGAATTTGCAGCTGCTTTTTTTTAAGCGAGATTGCATGGTGCAGCCGCTTCCTTTCTATCCAGCTAAAATAACACCGTGATCCACCGCACTTAGCCGCACAAATAGGCCTAATGCACAATTGACTCTCTGACTGTGCTCCCACAGCCACAAGCGAGAATGGCTACTAGATTGGCTTGTCTCGATCTCGAAGTGTCGCCATGGTTGTGAGACTACCTTTGGCATGAGCGAGTCTATGCTTTGTTTAGAGTTTGTGCCGTTTAACCGTAGGTGACCAATAAGCACTGTTTCTATTAACCGATGACTTTTACTGCGCAACACTACATATGACAAAATCCAGCCATGTGAGCCCATTTAGTTCCGTTAATGAGGCATTTTCATTTAAGCGAGTTTCGTTTATTGGGAGTCCACTGTATATTCGTGACCAAAGAATCTTGATCTATATTCACTATCAAACCAACCAAAAGCACAGAGCTTATAGCGTTCAACTGCCGTGCCTGCTGTTCTTCAAGCGGTTCCTGCTGCATACGCATGTTATATACCATAAAATATGAAATAGACCTCCCTCCTCCTTTCCGACTACCTAAGTAATTGAGAAAAAAAGTTATTTAAGCAATAGAAGCAATAACTGCGTACTGCCCCCGTGAAATGCAGCCGCTCCACCGTGTTTGCAATGAAACCCACGATTTCCCTAGATATTGGCTGGGAAGTCTCTAGCTCACTAGCCGTGCTTCGGATACTGCCTTCCGGTGCGCATCCGCACTGGCACTGGCCTGAGGCCTCGCCTCGCGCTTTGTTCATTGTACAATTGACGTGACAGGGTGACGGTTCGCATTTGCTTTAGGCGCTGCGTCGTGCTCTCTACCGGGCTGCAGAAATTGGGCGCCTTCTTCTTCCTCTAACAACCACCACCACTTGGTTGTGCACGGTTACGACGATGTCACGTCGGCAGAGCTACACAGGTGACTTCAAGTGCTAAGTGATACTTCTTACAGAGGACTCGAGCAATTTTGCCATGCAGCACAAGTTCTGTGTAAACGAGACATTGATTAGGGGTTGGCGGAAGCATTGCTGATCTGAGCCAGCAAAACAAAGGAACGTTTTCTCAAAATTCAAAAACTGTCCACTGCTTCCTATTCTTTCCCAGCAGCGTCATGACGCGATTCTCACCCGTGCATAGCGAGGCCATGGTGAAAAGCGCGCTGAAACGCCTAAACCCCCTTTCGTGAACGAACCATACAGTTGCATTAACACATTAACACCAGCAGCTGACTGCCATCGAAAGTATCTACCAACGCCGAGATGAAAGCAGTGTATCGTGGAGCGGTGACTTTTGCCTTGTTCTATGCCATTCTTATCATCCATCACTCGTGGCTAGCTGATTTTGTTGATTTGATTAGTTACCATTTAGCCGCTCTGATTAATTACCACACTGGCCAAGCGCGAACATAATGATAAGCATCTGAATCGGAAAAGGCATCGTGCTGCGGTTGCACCGAGCAGGTGCGAAAAGGAAATCGTGAACTGAGCGACTGAGCTTCAGCTTCGGATTTTCTGCGGCTCTAAAGCAAGCCAGTGGCAAAACAAAAGCAGGGCAGTCTCATTGCCATCGCTATCGAGCAATGGTGGCGCCCATGCTTGCTGAACTGCGGTGGTTTCTGGTGGGGCCAACACGTGTTTTAGACTTCGTTGACGCATTTTCAGCCTCTGAAAATGCATTGAAATGTTAAAGATTCGGTTTACAGCATAGCAATAAGTATCTGAGCCTGGAATCGCATCGTAAAATTTCGTTGAAGCGGGACGATCAAAGAATTGATTGATTGATTGATTGATATGTGGGGTTTAACGTCCCAAAACCACCATATGATTATGAGAGACGTCGTAGTGGAGGGCTCCGGAAATTTCGACCACCTGGGGTTCTTTAACGTGCACCCAAATCTGAGCACACGGGCCTACAACATTTCCGCCTCCATCGGAAATGCAGCCACCGCAGCCGGGATTCGAACCCGCGACCTGCGGGTCAGCAGCCGAGTACCTTAGCCACTAGACCACCGCGGCGGGGCGGGACGATCAAAGAAAAAGTGTTCGTTGGGGCGACAATATTTATGCATATACCCCTATGGACTGCAGACGGGGAATCGTGAATTTTTCGTTGTAGCGGAAATTTCGTATAAGCAGTGCTCGTAGCGGAGTTCGGCTGTATAAGTAGGGGTCGACCTATATTCGTGCCCGACCCATTTGTAAAATTTCATTTCATACTATTTACACTACCTTACAAAGCCCTCGAAAGGCATTGTGTAAGGGGGTGGTACAGATTATACGTGAGAAATGTACAGTGGCCTCCCATTAAACTGAACTCGGTTAAACGGAAAAGACGCATAGACGAAACTATCCAGGCACATTTGGTTGGTCTCCTCTGTATTTATTGATAAAGAGTTTCGGGTAATCGGAACATTTTTTTTTTTTTTTTTCTGTTACGTCTGTTAAATGGAACTAAAAGGGGCAAAATTCATGAATGGCGGAAGTAGCCACGGAAGTCTAGCAACCATGAAACAAATGCCAAAGTTAGCCTAGCTGGGCCAAGCCAATCCAGCGATTGCACATGTTCGGGCGCGCTAAGCAGCAATCGACGTCTCGTCGTGAACTTGAGGACAGCCTTGAGGAACCTATAGCTGAAGTTCAAGATGAGGGCCTGTGCTCAAGTAGTGACGAGATGGTGTGGGATCCTGAGCTCATTTCAGTCGCTGACAGTGCAGCAAGAGATGCTGTCATCCTGTTGAAGCGCTACTTTGAACACCATGGTGGCACAGAGTTTCTGCCCAGCCTTTCAGCAATGCACTCCTACTATGTTGAGAAAGTGCTTGAACAAGGCTGAGCAAGTGGTCACCTCCTTTTTTCCAAGTCAGCAATGTTAGCAATATTTCTGTAATCAACTATAGTAGTGTTGTATACTTCAAAGTCTTTTTGTTCAGTCAGCGACAGTTGGTGCTTTTGAAATAAAGTGGCATTTTATTCTTTTTGTAAACTTTGCTTAAATGAAACTTCTCATAAATGGAACGAATTTTCTTGTCCCTACGAGTTTCGTTCAGGAGGAGTTCACTGTATATCTCTATACATACATAGGTAAATATTGATTAATCTAGAAAATACAATTCAACTAATGAACATATAAGTGCAATACATACTAGAAAAGTAAGTCGCAGTATGTGCAGGTGAAATACAAAAGATAAATTGACAGTAACTACAAACCAGCAATAGTGCAAAAAAAAAAACACTGACATTGAGTTTACTGCAAGTAAATGTACAGAAGGCAAAAACAAAAGCAGAACGGAGGACGAAAAAAAAAAAACCATCGACAACAGTCTTATAAGTTCAAGTGATTATGAAGATGCGATACAGTAGTTTTCCGTGCACACGTATTTTTTAAGAGTATGACAGAACTTTGTGTGCTCTTGCTCTGATGCAAGATAATATGGTAAATCGTTCTACAAACGAATAGCTCTGGGAAAAGCAGACTGATTGAAAGCGTTGGTAATACCGTACATGCGAGGTAAACTAAAGCTGTTATGTCGTCTACTCGAAGTTCGATGAGCTACCTAGATTAAGGTGAACAGATGGCATCATGCCGATGTGGACGAGTTTGTGGAATAGTGGTAAAATTGAAATGTCGTGGCGAATTTTCAGTGGCTCGAGTGCAAGAATATTTTTCATCTGTGTTATGCTGGAAGGGTAGCTGTCATTACGTGCTATGAATCGACTTTGATATGGCTCCTACCGTTGCATCGCTTTCCAAAGAGTTTGAAGACTTTAAGGTGTCAATTGAAAGAAAATTAGCTACCGTTCATAACACGTTGGAATCTGTAAAATCTGCAGTGACTGGGTGTCATCCTGAAAGTGTGAACAAACTGCAATCTGAGATCGATGACATCAAAAAAGCCATGGATTTCATGAGCAGTAAGTTTGAGGCTGCAAAGTCGGAAAACAGCGGCCTCAAATCTGACAATGAGCACCTAAATGAAAATGATCGGATGCTGCTACAAAAGATTAGACATTTGGAACAGTATTCTCGCCTCAATAATTTGGAAATAAGAGGTGTTCCAACAACGCAAGGCGAAAACTGCAGAAACATTGTCGAGCTTCTCGGCAAAAAGGTCGGTTGTCCTATCAAACCTGAGGACATCGATACTGTACACAGAGTACCAACGCGCGACATAAATAACAAAAACATCATTGTGCCCTTCTGCTCGCGCGACATGCGCACAGAGTTTCTGAAGAAGGCTCGGAAGTTCCGCCAAAAAACAGACTTGCTCGGTTTTTCGGCAGCGCAGGAAAAGCCAATATACGTTAATGAGCACCTGACGTCTGATAATAAGCGGCTGTTTTCTAAAGCACTTGCACTCAAGAAACAAATGAAATGGGCTTTTTTGTGGACTGACAATTGTGTTATTAAGGCAAGACAAACTCTTGATAGTGTAGTGCACAGAATTGTCAGTGATGTCGATCTACATGTGTTCAACTCATAGGTGTGAAATAACGTAATCTTGAAAAAAAGAAAACATAAAGGCTTATTTTCTTCCGGGTGACTTTAATAACATTTCTTCGCAGAACTGGGGTGTTTCTTCGATTCATTTCAATGCTCGTAGCCTCCCTAAAAGTCATGACCGTATTACCGCTCTACTAACTTCCCTTAATCAGTTCTCGGCTATCTGTTGCTCCGAAACTTGGTTATCGCCTGGTCATGGGGACTTGTATGGCTTTCCCGGGTATGTAAGCGAATATGCTGACCGAACTGATGATCGTCATGGTGGCTCCGCCATTTATATATCAAAAAACATTCTGTATAAAAGGGGCAATGATTTAAACCTAAATGTGGCGAAATGTGAATCTCTTTGGTTGGAAATCGATCTGCCGGGTCTTTGTCAGAATCAACAAAAAACTATTCTTGCTACTGTCTATCGATCCCCTTCCAGTGACCCCTCTGCTTTTTGTAATGCGCTTCATCACTTGCTTGATAAACTTACTGCTGAGCGCAAGAATATAATAATTATGGGCGATATGAACTTTGATTTACTAGATTCCTCTAACCATTCTGCTCTCGAGTATAAGACTTGTTTTCATAGTTTTGGGTTTAAATCACTAATATCTGTACCAACACGCTGTTCTGATAACTGCTCACGGTCATCAATCGATCACATCCTCACAAACATTGATGACGTCAGTCACGCTGGTGTCATTGAGAGTGACATCACAGATCACTTTCCTGTATTCCTATATTTTGAACAGGTCATCACTCGTAGCAACATAATACGTCAAAAGTATCGCTTTGATTCAGACAAGTACTGCATGCTCATTGCCGATGAAGATTGGTCCAGTGTATATGCCGCGAATGATCCTGAAGAGGCCTTGACCAGGTTCTACGACGCTATTTATTCAGCAGTTGAGCGTTCAACTACATTGCAATCATCTAACAAACGCTACTTCGCCCCACGGTGCCCTTGGTTATCAGAATCACTGATACGATCTCTTCGCAAAAAAGAGAACCTATATAAAAAGACGAAACGTCAGCCTTTTAATTCACGCTTGAAATCGCGCTATAAAACTTACTCCAGCGCATTAGCCACACTTTTGAGAAAGGCTAAACAAAGTTATTATGAGCGGGAACTACAGAATTGTGGACATAACTCGGGGAAAAAATGGCAGCTTTTAAAAGAATTTTTAAATTCCACTCAGTCGCGCAGAAAAGTGACCTCTATTCGTGTCGACAACGTCACCCTCACTGCGGTCAGGGACGTGGCCAACGCCTTTAATGTACATTTTTCCACTAGCCTTGCAGTCCCCTTCGCCTCAGATTATGTACCTCCGTTTTCTCACAGCCCTGAGTCGATGTTTCTTTTTCCTACATGTGCTTCTGAAATTTCCTCAATTATTTCTGGATTAAAAGCTACCAGAGCTGGGTTAGACAATATCCATTCAAAGCACATTAAACTTGTAAGATCTCTTGTAGTGCCTATATTAAGCCACGTTTTTAACCGCTGTTTGAAGAACGGTGTTTTCCCGGATAAATTAAAAGTTGCGAAGGTAGTGCCAGTATTTAAAAAAGGTGATACCCTCAGCATGTGCAATTACAGGCCCATATCTGTCCTTCCATTCCTGGATAAAATTTTGGAAAAAACTAATTGAAATAAGAATATCTAAATATTTAAGCAAATTTAACATACTTTCTCCTTGTCAGTTTGGTTTTAGGGCTGGTCTTTCCACTGATACTGCAATTGCTTGTTTCACTGGCAAAATCGGAACATTCATTGATAATGGTAACATCGCAGGATCTGCCTTCGTCGACTTTACTAAAGCATTTGACAGTATTGATCATTTCATCCTATTTCGCAAACTCCAGTACTATGGCATAACTGGTCCCGCATTAATGCTATTACAGAGCTTTCTTCTTAATAGGTTGCAGGTGGTCTCGGTCGATAATTTTACATCCAGTCCCACCCCCATTACAAGAGGTGTTCCGCAAGGTTCAATTTTGGGTCCGTTATTATTTCTATTATTCATAAATGATTTACCACATTGCCTTAATTATTCTTCTTGTTTACTTTACGCTGATGACACGACTTTCTTTTCTCATCACTTGGATTTAGCGACTCTTGTGTCAAGACTTTAAGCTGACCTTAATTGTCTTGTTGACTGGTGCAACTCTAATAGATTGTTGATTAATCCTTGCAAAACCTGTTTTATGCTTTTTTATTCACCAAACAAAAAACTAGCATTTATTCCTTACCTTTATGTGAACTCAGTAGTTATTCCTTTAAGTGATCATATGTCATTTTTAGGAGTTATAATGGACACACACCTGAAATTTCAGCAACATATCAATGCTGTTTGTAAAAAGATTTCGTACAGTATCGGGGCATTGGTCAAGTCACGGATGTGTTTTAACATCAAAACTTTGAAGGCATTGTATTATGCATTCATACACAGTCATCTCAGTTATTGCATTACATCATGGGGTAATTCATATTCGGCGCACATTTGGCCGTTAAAGGTATTGCAAAAACGAGCAATTCGACTCATAACTTTCGCTTCACGTCAAGCGCCATCACATGAGATTTTTCGCCAGCTTTACGTATTACCGATCTCCCAAATGTACGTTTACAATGTGTGTGTTTTGTTTTTCAAAATTTTCCACCGTACCCTCACTATCGACATGTTTCCTATTACCTTGTTGGATAATTTCAATAATACTAGATTCGCGGTCGCACTAATTATGGAAAAATGAGCATTGTTTTTTCATCAATTTCATTATGGAATTCTTTATCACATGTTGTGAAAGACTTGATGCACATTCATGTTTTTAAGAGGAACTTGAAAAAGTCTCTATTAAACGTATAACTGCTAGATTTTGTTAAGTTTTGATATCTTGCTTTGTTTGTAGAAAAAAAAAAAAACTTCGAAATGTTCCGTGACTTGCTCTTTCGTTATTCATATTTTAGCTTTTTCCATGTAATAACATAGGAGGTCCCGCCTGCGGTTTACTACCTTGGGACCTCCTCCTGCATACTTACTCACAATGTACACTTCTGATGCTAATAAAGTAACATTGATTGATTGATTGATTGACTAGCTCTGTATAGATTCTAACTTATCTATGAGGTATTGTTGATATCCTGACCAAATGGAGGATGCGAACTCAAGTTGAGGACGAATTGGAGAAAGACAAGCCAGTTCACATACATCGGAGGGAGCACTGTATAGGTTTCGGCACAGAAAACCTAATGATCTAGATGTGTTAGCACAGATGGAAGTGATATGTGTGGACCATCATTATCAGCGAGACTACGGCCACTGCAGGACAAAAGAGTCTCCCATGTTCTGCCAGTCAATTCGGTCCTGTGCTTGCTGCTGCCATTTTATACCCACAAACTCCTTAATCTCATCTACCCACCAAACTTTCGGTCTCCCTCTAACCTGCTTGCCTTCTCTGGGAATCCAGTTAGTTACCCTTAGTGGCCAGTGGTCATCCTGTCTACGCGCTACGTGCCTGGCCCATGTCCATTTCCTCTTCTTGATTTCAACTACCGTATTTACTCGATTCTACCGCGCCCTCGTTTGTAACGCGCACCCGGTTTCCACGACGAAAAAAAAAAGGCATCGATTGTAACACGCACCCATTTTTCTCGTTGGCCCGCACGATCACACCACTCGCAAAAACGACTCCTTTCGGGAGCGTCTTCCGTTTAAATATGAGGTACGGGGGTAGCTGGTGCCCATCTGACTTGCTACAGAGCATTGCCGTCGCTCTAGTTTTTCCGTGGCCCGATGTCGGCACGCGAACTTGCTTCGCCCCCTTCTTCTCAACAGTTGTGGTGCCAGGCATATCGAAGTAAAGAGGCGTCTGATTGACATTCCCGATTTGCCCAAGCAGGTAGCCGTTGTTGTGCCGCAAGTTGAGGACGAACCTCTGAAAAGTGAAGGTTTTCTTCGTACTCCTCCGGAAACTTTTCGCATATGCCCATTCGCATTGGGAGGGAAGTCTTTCCTCTTCGTAAGGTTAGTTAGCCAGCACCTGCTCGCTTTGAACTGGCTCCGCGTTAACCCTTTTGCTAAGGCTAACTGCATAGCCCACACTTGGAGCAGTTTTGTCGTCACGGGCCGCTGTGCCGCTCGCTGTTCAAGCATACACTCGGCGAGCAGCTCTCCAATTTGCGGAAACCGACCCTCCAGTGGTCCACTAAAGCCTTTGCGTGAAGCTTTGCTGTCGACAATCTTGTGCTTTTGTTTCCGCTAGTCCCGCACGCATGTTTCGGGAACTCCAAATGACCGCGATGCGGCCCGATTGCCGTCCGTTTCTGGACAGTCGGTGCTTTTTCTTTTAAAAGCGGCATGGCATCATGGTGCACTCCCAAGTTTCCTTTTCACTGCTTTGACGCTTCCTCTGTTCTTCAGAGTGTGTTCAATTCTCTCCATGTTATACCTTCTCACATCGGGTAACTTACGCTTATTAATCAACTTCGAAAGCTCTTCTAACTCTATTTTTTCTGTTGTATTTGAGGCTTTCATGCTTTGACGCTTGTTAATGAGGTTCTTCATTTCCTGAGACAGCTTGCCAGTGTCCTATCTAACTGCCGTACCGCCAACCGTACCTCCAACTTTCACTGCACACTCCATAATGATACTCGTCAGATTATCATTCATTGCAATGTGTGGACCAAGAAAGCGTAAAAGTTAAATTTATGCCTAGGTACTTATAATGCTCAGTACATTCTACAACACTATTAACAATTATGTATATACCATTAAAGTTATCACATTTTGCATATGGAAACATTTGGCGTCATCTGCCATGTTTCGCACCACTCATTAATACGCTTGAGGTCTTTTTCAAAGGTTAGATGATCGCTACTGTTGCGGATGGTACGATAAATAATGCTGTTACAGCAGATATACGCATACAGTTGTTAGGCAGGTCATCAATGTAGATGAGGAAAGCTAAGGGACCAAGAACACTGCCTTGTGGAACACCAGATGAAACGTAACAAAGTGATGAGTTATTGTTCGTGGTCGTGAATTGTTGGTTGTTAGTTTCTGGGCCATGTTATCGTTAGTGGATCTAGTTTTAGGGATGACAGTTTTAAAATCGAGCGTCAATGAGCAACACATTGGAATGCCTTTGCAAAGTCAAGAAATAAATAATTTGTCTGTAGATTACTGTTCATGTTACAATGTAGGTCGGAGTTGAGTCTCTCAAGAAGGACCCTTTCCGAACCCGTGCTGGTTAGAGAAAAACAAATTGTTAGGTTCTAGATGTGCATAAATGCTAGAATCTGATATGCTCAAGCATCTTGCAACATGCATGTCAAGGAAATGGGGCGATAATTTCCAGGTGAACTTTCACTGCCACTTTTATGGACTGGCAGTACCGTATTTACTCGATTCTGCCGCGCCCTCGATTGTAATGCGCACCCGATTTCCACGACGAAAAAAAAAAAAACATAAGACATCGATTGCAATGCACACCCATTTTTCTTGCTGGCCCGCACGATCAAACCACTCGAAAAAACGACTTCTTTCGGGAGCGTCTTCCATTTAAATATGAGGTACGGCGAAGATTGTGCCCATCTGACGTGTAACAGAGCATTGCCGTCACTGTAGTTTTACCGTGGACCGATGTCGGCACGCAAACTTGCTTCGCCCCCTTCTTCTCGACAGTTGTGGTGCCAGGCATGTCGAAGTAAAGAGGCGCCTGATCGGCATTTCCGATTTGCTTAAACAGGTAGCCGTTGTTGTGCCGCAAGTTTAGGACGAACCTCTGAAAGCTGTGAAGCTTTTATCGTACTCCTCCGCAAAACTTTTCGCATATGCCCGTTCCCCTTCGGAGGAAAAAGCCTTTCCTCTTCATAAAGTTAGTTAGCGAGCACCTGCTCGCATTAAACTGGCTCCGCATTGTGGGGTCTCGGCGAGGCGAACGAGCGCATCGCCACGCCACGCTCTTGGAGGGAACGGACACAGCAGGCGCGGTCGGTACAAAGCACACAACATACATACATTTATTAACTAATTTAGATGACGATATCGTCCGCCGAATGATACACCAATTTCAATTAACACGCTACCATACAAACAACATAACGCAGTCACACACTAAACACACTAATACATACCGAAGGCGGCGTCGCCAACGCCTGATTTTCCACGTGGGACCCCGGCGCGAAGCCCGCGGTGCCGAGCACCGGGGACCCACGCTACAGACAACCGTTCGCGGCAGCCGCCACGCGCAGAAGAGGCTCGCTCAACTCTCGCCCACCACCAAGGCCTGCCTTCTGCCAGGGGCCTCCGCCGGCGCTACCACTCAACCAACAGTGACACTCAAAGCGAACACAACGCCATCTATCGCCCGGCGGTGGTCGCCACCGAAATAAAGCCTTGAGGCGAGACACGTGCGCCATGCGGCGCAGACAACTTTACAGGGGGGTGTCAGCACCCCCACAGCATTAGACCTTTTTCTAAGGCTAATTGCATAGCCCGCACTTGGAGCAGTTCTGTCGTCACGGGCTGCCGTGCCGCTCAAGCACATACTCTCCGAGCAGCTCTTTAATTTGCAGAAACCGACCTTGCTGTGGTCCACTGAAGCCTTTGCGTGAAGCTTTGCTGTCGACAATCTTGTGCTTTTGTTTCCGCCAGTCCCGCACGCACGCACGTTTCGGGAACTCCGAACGACCGCAATGCAGCCCGATTTATGTCCGTTTCGTCACACGCGATGACTTTTCTTTTAAAAGCGGCACCGTGGTGCACTCGTCGAGTTTTTGGAGTCGGCCCTTCTATGCCGTCGATGCTAATGCACACCAAGATGACGAACTCCTCAGCACGTACGAAGTGCCGCCCATGGGAAACACATAGGCAGAAATGGCCGATGCACATAGGGGGCGGCCATTTCGGAGTGCCGATGGCAATAGAACGACCATATTCATTTTTTTTTTTTTTTCGTACTCGATTCTAACGCACATGCGATTTATGAGCTCGCTTAACCGGAAAAAAGGTGCGCGTTAGATTCGAGTAATTACGGTAGTCTTCGCTATGTTCCAGTCGGAAGGCAACATTTCTGTAGTGAGCGACTGCCAAAAAATGTGAAACAGGATGGTACTAGAGACATAGTCTTTTTTAATGTTTTAGAATTGATATTAGAGACATAAACAGTGTTTTTTAATGTTTTAAAATTGATATCATCAATACTAGAAGATTAAGATATCTCCAGGTTTCCCGTCATTTTAGATATACCTTTAATTGTGATTTGAGAGGTGACATGAATGAGTAATTGTGTTCGACAATTTTTGGAAGATGGTCATGTTCGCTAGTAAACACAGATAAAAAGAATGAATCAAGACATGAGGACAATCGGTGTCTGCGAAAGGAGTGTTATTTTCATCGTGCTATGAAATGATGTTATCCTCGCGGTCGGGACTTCTTGATTTCAGGAGTGAAGGCAAACTCTGAGAATAGTATTTATTTTTGGCAGTTGTAATTCATGGCAATATGTCTTTAGGCGTTCCTCGTAACCATCCCAAGAAGTCTGTGAACGTGAATTATTTGGGAGACCTATAAAGCCGCTTCTTTTTGTTTCTAAGTCTGCGTAAAGTCTTGTTGAACCATGGATTATTTTTATCGTTAGTAATCATTATCAAATCCAAGTACTGTTACAACAGACTTTTATGGAAACACTGAATGAGTTTGTTATAACTGGAGGGAATCAGGAATTCTTAATGGGGCATAAAAAAATTGATAATCGCATCTTCACTTTCTGTAGCTGATTTATCTGATTTCAAAATATATTCACTGAAAACTGTATAGAAGTGCTGTAAAATTTTTTGCCTGTCGAGGGGGTGAAAATCATTGTGGAAGTCAAAAACTGCATTTAAAAAAATTATAGCTTTGCAGCGGCGGCACAACTACCCGCTACCATTCTGGGCTTGTCGTAAATGTATTTCGTAAAGAGCATTCAATGTTCAAAAAGCAAACGTTTGAAATTAATTTCTGGGCCTCTGATTGGCTGCTTCTGCCACATTGCTCCAGCATGCCTTGCCATTGGTCCAATGCTCGTTTTGGCATACGCCTTCACGATAGTCGTCTGCTTGTTGTACGTCTCCAGGTCGTGGCTGTCTAAAATCGAGCTACTTAGCGACGTTTTCACACTCCTTCTGTGTTCATGGGTTGATGATAATTCAGGTCACAATTGCGTGTTAAATAAGGGAACATGGGTCTTTGGCACTGAAAAATCTCAAAAAAATAGAATTTTCAAAAATGCTATTTTTGGTATCTAATGTACTGTTGTTCCTATCTGAAAAGTATCATATCTAAAACACATCTATTTCAACCACAATATCACTTTTTTGTCTCAATTTGCATAGTTTTAGAACCAAGAACAACACGGTTTCAAAGATGCACAGCTTTCGTGCCACAGCCTCTCGCACAACTACCTTGGTCTCATTTAAAACAGCATTCCTTCGTCTTGAATTTTCGCATGCCGACGACAAAAACTAGCTACGCGATTGGCTGAAAGCATCGTCTGCAAGCGCGAGTGCGTCATTGATACGGCCACCATTTTTCTCCTGCTGCCCGCATTGCAACAACGATGCCACCCTGAAAGTTTGCGTGCGACCATAGGTATGGCAAGAAGAGAAAAAAAGTCTCATATATTAAGCATTCGAAAAGTTGCAGAACGATCGAGTGTCGTTAAGGATGACGGGGACGTCGAAGATGAGCAACCGTAGGCATCGAGCGATGGAGCCACCGAGCCGACTGAGGAGTGCCCTACAGGGGCAGCCCTAACGTGCCCGACAAGAAACACCCATGATCGCTACCCCGACGTCGGCTGCGTTCATTGCGACACTGTCATCTTGGCTCTTCGAAATATGGATGAGCGGAAAAACAGGGCCAAAAATGAAGTTAGAACTAGCGTCGATGCCACAACACAAGGAAAAGTGGACTTGCTGGCTGCAAGCGACTCCGGTGCCTGCCCGCTTGACGAGACCTGTTTTACCGTAGTGTGTTTAGATTTAGTGAACACTCTTCCCCGGCACAAGAAATAGAAAGTATGCGGTGGACAAAGACAAGGGAGAATATGACCTTGCTGTGAAACTGGTGCTTTTTTGCAGCAACTGCTGTAATAAAAGCCACTGTGCGAAGCTCGCCGTGCATAGACGGGGACAAAAAAAAGTGAGTCTGTTTGCCATAAACATTCCGGCCGGGCATGCGCTGCAAACTACTGGCAACAGATAAATGGCCCTGAACGCTATTTTTGCCACTATGAATATTTCTCACCGCAGACTTCACACGAAAACACGGCAGGCTTATCAAAAGACGAAGTTGACGCTGGTCGCGATGCACGCGGTTGAGACGCAAAAAAAAAAATAAGAGCTTGGAGGGGGTCCAGAAACTGTACAGCGAGTTTGATGTGAAAAATCCTGGCAATATCGCAGTGTCCTTCGACGGGTCATGAATTACCCACGAACATCCCACATTCCAGTTGGCGCTGTCATTGAACTATTCTCAAGATTCGTCTCGGACCACATTGTACTGAACAACTTCTGCGCTGGTTGTGAAAGCGGACCTAAACCAAACGACCCCTACTATGAAGAGTGGAAGGCCACTCACAAGTTCAAAAACTCTGACAAGAAGTTGGGCGAAATAGAAGTTGTGGCTGGCCTTATTCTATTCAAAAGA
This sequence comes from Rhipicephalus microplus, assembly GCF_043290135.1. NCBI lineage: Eukaryota > Metazoa > Arthropoda > Arachnida > Ixodida > Ixodidae > Rhipicephalus > Rhipicephalus microplus. The sequence goes on from NC_134710.1 coordinate 227,514,309, forward strand.
TCTTAGGAGAGCCACCAACTAAGATACACAACTGTTTGTCAGAAGGTGACAGCAGGATGTTCCTTGCCCTGAAGGAGACGGAAGTGTACGGATACATTGACATCCAAAAGGAGGAGTGTCAACCTTGTGCAAAAGCGTATGGGGACAGCCCTTCACAATTTGCTGGCAAAATAAAAAGACGTACACGAGTTGTTTTGATGGAAATAGATTTTGCTAGTTTTGTTGATCTTTTGAGATTCTCACCTGAGTGGGAAACCCTACCCTTGTGTGTTTGGCCACTCCAAGCCACTATAAGACCGCAACGCTCATGTTGGCGTGTGCGAATGAGATCCCCCTCTTGTTTTTCGTGATGTTTTTCTCATTTGTGTGTTTGTCTGTTTTTTGTTTGGTGGCAAAAAATATAAAGAAAAATAATTCAGGCCCCCCGCCCCCCCCCCCCTATGGAAAAATCTCCCGGATTCAACATTCTTGAACTTGGCAGTGTGATGCTGAGAAAATAATGCGGAATTTTCACCACTCTGTCATAGGCCCCTTTTTGAAATTAAGGCCTGTAAGCTCGGCAAAAAAAAAAAATTTATGTCAAATTTGAGAATTTTCGTTAAAAATTTACACTATGCCGAGATTCGAAATATAATTGAACGTAAGTGCAAGTACGCTTATATTCAGCTGAACAAATATGAGGTACGTAGCTTTTAATGTATTTTGTGTGATTCATCGTCAAAGTAAAAAAAAACGCAGCAGAGCAGGTGAGCGTGGCACTCCACCTTTTCGTCATTATTATTTACTGTACTTCATAAAATTTTGCCAGCAAAACCAATTTAGGATCTCTTTTTTTCCAATCATCGGGCAACAATATATGAAATTTTGAAAGAAATTTAAGAGGTCAATCAGTTATACTTCGTTCATATGTGGAATCGCCCTACACAGGGTGCTGCGTACAGGTCCTTGAAAACCCTTGAATTTGAAAAATGCATTTTCAGGGCCCTTGAAAGTCCTGGAACTTTTTCCCATCCCTGAAAATCTTTGAATTTCCTGAGCACTCTCAACCGACATTGTGGCCTCCTTTATGTGGTAGATGGGCATACCTGCCAAGTCTTTTGGGTTTCGACCAGTTCTTACGTTTGTACGGTTGTCGAGAAAATCTCCCGGAAATTTAATTTCTGTGTGTGACCTAGCCGCATTGACAAAAATGCAGCCCAATATAAGCCAGGATTTTAGCGAACCCATCGCATTTTGTTATGAACGAATTGAGGAGGCATTCATCTAACGTGCTGAAGAATCTCAATGATGTGAAACTGGCACATATACAAATTCGTGATATTCCCCAGCCAAGTTTCACTTTGTCCATTGAGCCATAATTCGAATGTTCCAAGCTCTTTTACTCATTGCGGTGGGTGGTATGAACTTAAGTGCCGAATCTATGGAACGAAAGCCGAGAGCAGCGCGCTCGAAGCTTCGGAAGGACGCGCGCAGCTAGCGCGCACTGTCAGAATTGCGGTTATCGTTTGCCACAACCACTGTGGACGAAACCACGGTCTCTCTTGAAACGATTATGTGTGGCGATGACGTTGGAGAACTGCGAAAGTGCGCGCGCCTTCAATGCTCGACTAGTTAAAGCGATGTTGCGTTCCACAAACGCTGCAGACAAAATCGCGGCAGATGCGATCATAGATAGTTAAAAAACTACATGGTTTTGAAGGTATGTGCGCGGCCAATGCTTGTGGATTGATAATGAAAGTACCGGTTTCCACAACCGCCGCGGGCAAACCGCGCTTGCAGACATGGCTAACCCAGCGGTAAAGGCGATAAAGATGTCAACAATGCTAAAAGCGTTTTGGCGTTCTTTTCCAAAGAATTAACAATGTTCCTGTCTATCTGGGTACTTTGGCTATACTTAGACGTTAAGTTTTCAGTCGGCCTTAGCAAAGCTTGGACTTGCGCTTTCCCAGCAACCGACTGTGTCGTTCCGTCCGTTCGCGTTTGTCCCAGGGAGACATATTCGAGTTCTTTTGACAGAACTAGATTTTCTAGTTGTTTTGATGTTGAAAATTTTTAGTGATAGGAGTAGTATGTTCACTCCCTTTCGAGACACGCACTTTTTACTGTAATTATGAAACCCTACCCTCAAGAGTTGCCAGTCGGTGTGAGACCGCACAACGCCGATGTTTACTGCCCCCCCCCCCATCCCTATTTTTTTCGTTATGTTTTTTTTTGTAAAAAAAAAAAAAGAGCGCAACGCCTCCCCCCCTCCCCCCCCCCCCCATCACTCTTACCGTTGCATAAATCGCCGACATTCAATATCTTTGAACTTGGCAGGTATGCATCGGCATTGCCCTGACCAACTCTCGACTTTTGGAATAGTAATTTGGCGTGAGTTGATATAGTTTCGTTTATCAAAACTGCTAGGGGAATAAAGTTTGACTGCGTCAAGCCGTGAACAAACGAAGTGAGAGACTCCTAATACTCTTCGATGCTGGCTCCTTTGCTAAATTGCGAGCGGTGAATCTAAAGTGAGTTAAAGTGCAGACTATACATGTTTGTTATAATTGCAGTATGCATGTACTACGCAAGTGCAATAAAAGTGAGTCAATTCTGAAAATTTTAGAGTAAAAAATTTTCAACATTGCATGCCACTTTTATTTCTTGAAAAACCTGTGACAGGTCCTGGAAAGTTCTTGAAAGTCCTTCGTTTTGGGAACCTGTGCGAACCTTGCTACACTTTCTCACCATGATAAGGTGGTCTTGTGTGTACAAAGAAAAAATGTGTTCTTGATAAATATGAAAAAATTCACAACTAAAGAGCGACTGCATTGTTGGCAAGTGCGAAAAGCATTGCCACCGTTTCTTCTATTCAATAAGAGGGAGAAATAAATAAAAGGAAGAGACGGAGAGGTTAGCCAAGAAGAACCGGTTTGTGCTACCCTGTACAGGGGTGTGGAAATGAGGGTTGGAAAGAGGATAGAGATAGATATAAAATAATTTGGGAAAAGGAACTACACATGCACACACATGCAGGGCGTTCTGATCACAGTTGTTTGGAGAGGCCAGTTGAACGCAAGAAGCACAGGAGCGCCTTTACAGCCTTCTTCCGAGACGTAAAGTCCTGTCGGTAGTGCAGAATTCTTTCTTCTGAAAGAGTCTGGTTGTCCATTTCATTTAGTGCCCTTCAGAATGACTGTCTCTGCGAGCAGTATTGTAGGCATTCGCACAGAATATGCCAAGTTGTTTCGCCACTGTCGCAATGGTCACATGCAACATTGTTGGCCATTCCTGTGCGGAACGTGTACGCATTGGTAAATACGACACCCAACATAACATTGTGTATATATATAACTTAACGTCACTGTAATTAAATAAATATGAAGTCAGAGTGGCAAATCTATTTTGATATGGTATTGTACTGTGACAGCGAAATGGTGGGTGTGGTATGCAGCTTCACTGTCAATTGTAGCAAAGCTTAGTTGTCATTACAGTCAGACCAGACTATATGAGACTTGGGTATACAGTCGAACCTCGATATATCGAACGGCGCGGCGATCGCGAAATAGTTCAATATATCCAGAATTCGATATAAAAAAATCGCGAAATAAATGCATCAACAGCTTGCTGAAAACAACCAACGAACCGTTCAAGCGTGGTGCAGTAAATACTCACTTGAAGATTGAAACATAGTATTTATTGTGTTGGTTTAAAATATTGAAAACGAGTAGCCTGCTTTTTGTTGGCCATGGCGTGTTTGACGACTGCGTCCTCAATATAATCCAGGCGATCCATAAGTGCTAAGCCGGTGCCTTCAATGGCACCGCAGTGGCGGCGCACAAGGGCCAAGGCAGCTACGACCTCAGCTGATGTCGGGAGCGGGGCACCATCAGCGCTTGCGAGATCCACCTCGGCAGAGACTTCATTTGGCTGCTCAGCAGTAGCTTCGGCGACAATCTCAACATCCGTGAGCTCCGCCGTTGTACCAGTGATGTCATCACCCCCAACGAAGTCTTCGATGCACATGCTTTGCGGCTCGTCACCTACAAAGCTCTCCAGCTTGCTCCACGTTTCGGCGAGCTCGCTTTCTTCATCTGCGCATGCCAACCCAGCTTCCTCGAATTCTTCCACTGATTCCTCGTTAGTGCGACCAAAGCCCGCATGCCGAAAGCAGTTGGCTATCGTCGACTGCTTGACGTTTTCTCACGATGCTTTGAGCATTTGGATGGCTCCCAAGAGATCGATCTTCAGATCTTGGCCCATCCGGAGTTTTACAAGCAGAATGTCGATCAGCCGACGCTTGTAGTTAGACTTAAATGTGCGGATAATACCCTGGTCCAACGGTTGGAGCTTCGAAGTAGTGTTAGGCGGCAGGAATACCACTACGATATTGCTCAGCTGGGTGTCGGTGTGGTGTGCCGTGCAATTATCGACAATAAGGCATACCTTCAGTCCTTGACGCGCCAGGTCCGAATCCCACACCTTAAGCCACTTGAGGAAAATATCCCTCGTTATCCATGCCTTCTTGTTCCAGGCATAAGTCACCGGAATATTGGGGCAGTTCCGCATGCACCTCGGGGTTTTAAACTTGCCAATTACAAGTGGCCGCAGCTTCGTGCTTCCATCCATATTGGCCGTCAATAGGACCGTCACACGGGCCTTGCCTTGCTTGCTTCCGTGGCATTTGTCCCCGCGAGTGTCCAGCGTTTGCTGCGGAAGCATTTGCCAGAATAGGCCCGTCTCGTCAGCATTAAAGATCTGCTTCGGCTCATACTTGGCGAGAACTTTGGGCCACTCGTGATCAAGCCACTTCTGAATTTCTTCGTCATTGGCGTCCTCACTCTCTCCCGACACAGTCTTCCCAACAATGTTGAAGCGAGCCATGAAACGTTGCAGCCAACCGCTACCAGCACTGAAATCCTCAGCGCCGAGAACGAATGCAAAGTTATTTGCCTTCTACTGCAACATCGGTCCTGATACAGGAATATTTTGGGCCCTTGCCTCGATGAATCACTTATGGAGCGACTTCTCAAGATCTTCAAAAGCAACTTTGCGTGCACGCTTCACGCCCGAGTGCTGGCTCTTCTCGGCTTTGGCCTTTGTCTCTTTTGTTTTTGAGCAGGGTACTCAATGTGCTCCTTGGTATGCGTAACTCATCTGCAACGCTCGACTTCTTCTCGCCATTCTCGACGCACTGTATTGCTTCCAGTTTTGCAGCAAAAGTCAGGGTCTTCCGTTTCTTCGCGTTTGCACTACACACACCACAGCGCGCGACAGGCCTAACTCCGAACGCACGAACACTGCGAGCACAACGACTGATGCCTGCCGATGCTACGGGGGAAGAGCTTGCAACAAGTGCGCAGTGTGCCGTTGACACCATAGAGACTGCAACGACTGCAAGCTGCAAGGCTGCGGCGCGCATACGGCGCTACGTTAAAGTGGCGCTCTCGGCGCCATCGATGTGTGCAGGCTTCGTAAACGCCCGCCGCTCTACCGCTACTTTCGAGAGTTGCGGGACGAGAGTTGCGGGAAAACTCGCCGCCAGTCAATGGAGCGCTGGCGGTTTGGGGTGGCTGAGTTCGATATATCCATTATATGTCAAACTTTGTTCGAAATAAAAAAAATCAATAATGCATGCGATATCCCGCGTGATATAGGAACCGTTCGATATAGGCAATAATTCGATATATCCGTGTTCAATATATTGAGGTTTGACTGTAGTATCGAATTATCTTTCATATTGGACAATTTGTGAATGTGGTGATGCTTTAACACAAATACTGGCATAGTAGCTACATCTAACAAAAATAGCGGGAACACATGACATATAGAACGTGAGACAGTGTGATATGCCCAAAGGAGTTGGCTTTTTCTCAATGCATGCATGAAGGGTGCTTCCTCTCATGCATTGGGCGCTACACAAAATGAGGGGCAACCATTGCTTGCTGTAGTACTTTTCTCCCATGATTCCTCTTTGTCGCACCTGTATATTCTCTGTGCTTGACAGTTTGATTGGAAATGTACTTAATTGTTGATTTCTTACCTTTTAGGGACCTCCAGTTGAAGAACCCCATCTATCAGAGCACCAGTGCATATGGACATTTTGGTCGCAAAGAATTCCCGTGGGAAATTCCCAAGAAACTGGTTCTTTAACACATGCTGTGTGCAGCAATATTTTGTGCATACTATTCAGGTGGGCACTGTTTTGTGCCATGTCTAGGTTTTGCATTCATTCACCTTGCTAAACGAAAGGATGTAATCATGTATAATGAATTTCTCTGCCACGTATTTCTTTGCCTGTGTGTCGTGAATAGCCACGAGATAAGTGTATGTTGTGTGTGCGACTACACAAAACCATCGTCGTCTTAGTGTTCTAGGAAGTATGGGGGTTGAGATTTCTACTATTTGCTCGAATTTGTCGTGGTGCAGAACCCAATTAATGAAGCATGTTGTTATATTGTTTGTGCTGTCTTAATTTTTTTATAAGGTTTCTGTATACCCTACGAAGATCTATAATAGTGGTCAACCTCTTGTAGTGTATTTTGTCAATGTTTGTTTTTAGCTTATTTTTTATTGTCTCCTTTTTATGGGTAAATATTGGCTTATGTTATTTTTTGTACAGTCATGAGCTGTGTTTTTCAGTGGTGACTGATAAATGAATTGTAGTACCGTTAATTACCAGGGGTTCTGAATGCTTTAAGCAATTGTTTGTATGGGCATTCATAATATTACTGAAAAGAAATCTGTATATACCAGTATTTCTTTCAAAAACAAATGCCACATTCTAAACTCCTGTTTGTCACTCATTGCTCTTCATTTGACAGATCTTTTGCTGTCAGGAAGTGAATTGTGAATAAAGGTCCTTTTGACCAGCTATGTCCTATGACAGTCTTTGTAAATGTTTGTCAATAAGGAATATAGGTAAGTATAATTGCTAGCAAATTGATAACCGTAGACTATGTGCAGTGCTGCACACCAGGCATATGGTAACACATTGTACACATTTTGGTTTGGTCAAGCACAAATGCTGTATTTTCTTGCATATAATGCACACTTGCAAGTATGATTCGTGGATAATCTCCTGAAAATGATCCCCATGTAGCCAGCTTTCTTGCATTGTTCTAACACACTACCATGAGGCCAACTTTGCTGGCTGGAAATTTTTTTTGTACTTTCGTTACAAATTTTTAAATTTTCATATGGGTCATTACTTTAACCTGGTTTTCACTTATAAATGTTTTTATTTGAATGCCCCACACCAGCATATTTTCATAGTAGGATCCTCTCAATATACCAAAGAAACGCGTATATAAGTGCAACCTGTTGCTGTGATAATACAGCTGCAGAGCAATGGTGCAACAGCTGCTATAAACTGTTTTAGAACAAACATACTGTTGTAAAACCATGTTTCAGCACACTGCATGTTCCTCCCTGCTGGCCTCAGTTGTGAATGGTAATTGCTTCCTTAGGAAAACCCTAGGTGCCACACAGTGGATTACCATATTGTTTGTACAGCTAAGCCATGCAATGCGACTAGGTAAAATACTGCAATAATTATGCATGATTATGCAGAGAGGGCATCCTATCCTCTGGAAGTCTGTTTATGGCATGCTGGCGTGTGGGGCATTCGCATGCGACTGCATCGTTTTTGCTATCCTCTTTGTCAAGAACATTGTGCAGTGTGTTGTCCTCGAATCTGGCATGCATCTTTGGAGTTCTGCTGTAGTAGTGCGAGCTAATCAAGTCATTTAACATCTGAACAAAGTGCAGGGATAAGTTAGAATAAGTTAGAACAGGTATATACATGATGTGTGCCAATGTATGTCGCAAGTTGGTTCAGTTGCGTATGAATTCTTGGCATGTAGGCTTGCAATAGTCTTTAGCATACAAAGTGAAATCCTTAATGGGCGAGGCTCTTCAGTATACAGTGTATTTATAAAATGTAATGGGGCTTTTTTTATTGGCCCCCCTTTCCTTCATGAAATTCACCCTGTGCAATCATAGAGCACTCTGCATTCATAGCCCAGCCACAAGCCTTTTGTTTTACTTCAATTCTTTTTATAGTTGTGAGGTGCCTTGCTATTGATGTGTGCTCTATCATACCTACTGGGTGTCCCTGTAACTTTCCCTGCAACAGCATTTTTTAAAAAGCTAAAGAGATGTTCCTTGTACAACCAGGTAAATTTTTGATGCATTTATTACATATTTTGTATAAATAATTGCCTGATTTGCTGATTCCATGCATATTTTTTTAAGCTCAAATGGCATGTTGCATTCGAAAGTATTGCATACAATTGTTTCCAGCGCTCTACACAAATGTATGCTTGCACACTTCGCACATGTGTCGGTGCTTTTTCAAAGAAGTATCGCTGTGCCCAGACTTTGTCAGAGCGAGTGTGCAGCTGATGTGATGAAGAAACAGTTGTTTGATGCTGCGAGACCATTGATGTGTGGCCACTCTTTTTTTTTTTAATCTTTTTTGTCGGCCTGAGGCTCTGAAGTCAAGAGGAAAGAAAGAGACTGTGAATTTTGCTGCACCATGTTCACCTAATTACAGTTCTGTGTTTACAGTGCATATTCAATCAGGCCACTATCCTGCTGCTTGTCTACAGTGGCAACGAACTTCTCAATTGCCTGCTTGTTGCTCTGTTGTGGTTGCTAAATAAGCCATTGTATACAGTTCTCTTGAAACTCCTTGGAGAGTGCTACTATCATGCTTGGGCTAGGTGCCCTTCAAGTATTCCACTGCAAAGTTGAATTGGGGTAGAATAGGGGAGATGCTGCAAGCTAGAAAAAATGTTATGCATCATTTTACATACATGCTTTGGAAATTCTGCTAGTAAATTTGATAATGAGTTTTCACTGGTGTAGTGAATAATACCAACATAATTATGCATTAGGTTTATGCAAGGTGTTTGCTACACTGTTGGTAGGTTGAAACAGAATGTCTTTTAGGTTCTTCTTTCTTTTTTATTTATTTTAAGTAGCTAAGATGCACAGTATAACTGTTAAAACACATTGAATAGAAATGTCTAAATTTTAGAGAATGCACGGAAAGCATCTGTGCCAGTTTGATTTTTTATTTGGCAGCATCAACATGCTAAAGTGTTGAAAAGATGCTATATTCTACAACTTTACACTGATTGATTTGTGGGGTTTAACATCCTTTGGCGAAACCACCATATGATTATGAGAGACGCACCACTTTACACTGATTGTTAGCTCTGTTGTATTGTACTTTGTGCTCTGTTCACATTGAATAGAAACTTCTAAATTTTAGAGAATGCAGGGAAAGCAGCTGTGCCAGTTTAATTTTTTATTTGGCAGCATAAACATGCTAAAGTGTTGAAACGATGCTATATTGTACTACTTCACACTGATCGTTAGCTCTGTTGTATTGTACTTCGTGCTCTGTTCATTTTTTTTCTCCATTGTTTCATTGCACCGCAACCCAGAATAAAAAGTGCTCACCAAAACCCTAGAAAAAAGGAGCCCGTTCACCCATGTTTTACCTACCCACTGAATTCAACATCGCAAAATGAGACGAGGGCTGCAAGGTTTTACTGAAGTGCACCAATTTGACTACTTTTTTTTAGGCTGATGGTGCAACAGAAGTGTTGACTACATTCTGGCTACTTTCTTGCACCCGCAATGTTAGCCAAATTAACATTGCAGTCCCTGGTGTTCAAGTATGCGGTTTGAAAATGTGGCTTCAAAGGTGTTTCCACCTCGTAGAATAAAATTTGGCGCGTATATGACTGGAACCCTGAGAACATGGCCTCACGGGGCCTCATTTTGTAGACAGTCTAAATCAGTGGCATAGCCGGAGGAGGAGGGGGGGGGGGGGGCGTAAACTTTTGGCCGGGGATCTTTCGCGAACAAATATATGCGCACACATAGAACCGCATGCATGAACATATCTAAAGTGTGATCAAACTTCATAGACTTTGAAAAATGCATATCTGTCGTACTGCTTGTGTTATTCCCTAGGATTACGTATGGATTACTATTCAGGATTTGATTCTCCAAACTTCAGTAATTATATCTGGGGTCTTGCGTGCCGAAACTACAATACGAGGATAAGGCTTGCCGTAACAGAGAGCTCCGAAAATTTCATTCTTGGATTTCGCTATCCTATCTGAAGTGACTGCAAAAGAGATTACACTTGCAATAATTCATCGCAGCAACTGTAAATTTGACCTCCTTCCTGTCGTTTTCATTTGGTTGTCGCCTCAAGACTCCTCTTGTCTGCTCTAAAAAATGACACTCGTATCGCAAAATGATTTTTGGAGAAGGACAGACATCAAATTTACACATGTTAAAAGAGCTCTGAATTCGCAAGTAGTTGTTGACGCCCTAGCCATGATTCGTGACCGAAAATGCAACTGAGGGATGAATAGCGATCTGTTTTATTGACTTATGTCACCGATATTTAGCATGATTCAAAACTTCCTGCAATCCCGCGGTGGATGGTTGGATAGATGGTTAGGTGCTGTGTCCTCTGAAACGGGGTGGTAACTAATGTGTCACCAGGCTCTACAAAGGGGAAAAAAAAACATTTTTGTCGTTGGCCTAATGCCTCAAGTGCTTGTTTCGATTAAATTCATGTAGAAAAAAAAATTACCCGAATTCGTAGCCCAGTTTTTCGCCCTTTACGACAGACTGTCTATTTTTCCGCTAATTTTTGAACTTCCTCTCAAGTGTGGCGCTACGAATACAATGGCCTTCGAGATGGTAAGTACGCGCCGTGTACACCCGTCGCACTCCTGCCATCTCGGAGGCCGCTCTTGTATAGATAGAGTTACCTAGCACTGCCGCTGGATGAAAAAGCACATGGATATGGCCCGCCGCGTGCTTCGAAACCGGCGTGACAGGTCTAGTGACCGGTAATATGGGCAATCGCAGGGAACTGTGGGATACGACGGCTTCCGGTTCGACGCACCACGCGGGTTAGCAACGGCACACGCGCATTTTTGTACCGCTTCGTTGAAAAAAGCACCTCTGTGTCCAACTTCAGTGCTTTAGAAGTTGGTGTGTTGTTTCTGCTGACCGTGACTGCGACGATGACAAGCTATGAACGCCATGAGCTGTAAAGAAACTTTTTTATCGCACTAAAATGATCTGCAATGTTTTTACGCTGTTCGGGTGTACTGTCAGTTTGACTAGCAGATCAGTCGATACAGAAGACAGTTTTCATTGTGTGATACGTTACTGCAGACGAAAATCACCATTTTAAAGATATCAGGGGATGGGGATGACTGTAGCAGTGTGCTAAAAGTTCATTTTGGGATTTCTGCTTCGGCCGACATCGTCGGTCGATCGGCATGAAGCGGTGCACTCATTGGATTGGATAAACTTTATTTGGTCCTCCAAAACACAGATCACTGTGTTGCGGGCAGCTCCCACGTGGGGACTGAGATGCCAAGCTCCTCAGCCGCCTCGCGGGCTTGGTGGACAGCCCAGAGCTGATCTGCCAAGGATGAGCTGCGGATTGCCGCCTCCCATCTGGCAGAGGTGATGTGCGATAAATGAGCGAATTTGGTGCACTGCCAGAGCATGTGTTCTAATGAAGCCACTTTCCCACAATGTGGACAAAGATTACTTGGGTATAGGTCAGGGTACATGATGTGTAACATTTTCAAAGTAGGGTACATCCGCGTTTGCAAAAGCCTTAATGTAAGTGCTTGGGGCCGGGTTAGATTTTTGTGAGGTGGAGGGAAAATCCTTCTAGACAGGTAGAAATGTTTAGTGAGCTCGTTATATGTTGTAAGAATTTCCCGGTTATCCCCTTCACCGCTAGAACGCATACCCGGGGAGGCGCGGTTGGAGAGTTCTCGCGCCGCCTCGTGTGCTGCTTCGTTGAGATTGGGAGGGGAATCGTTGATTTGTCCAAGGTGAGCTGGGAACCAACTCAGAAGATGATGTGTTATGTTCTTGCCTTGCAGTATTTTCAGCGTTTGTTCACAGACCGTCCCCTTGGCGAACGCCCGTAGTGCTGCCATGGAATCACTGTAGACCACTTCAATGTTATCCATCTTGAGTGCTAAGGCGATGGCCACTTGTTCCGCAATGATTGGGTCTTTCGTCCTGACCGTCGCTGAGTTGACGACATGGCCAGCCCCATCGACTACCACTGCCACAAACGCTTTCCCATTGGCGTAGGAAGCCGCGTCAACAAATACGACCCCTCGTTCCTCGTTTGAGACTTGACGAAGTATAGTCCTGGCTCTCGCTACTCTTCTTCCGACGTTGTGTTCTGGGTGCATGTTTCTCGGTATAGGAGATACCGTGATAGTCTCCCTGATGTTGTCAGGGATATCATTGTAATTGCGTCTGATTGCTATTGGGTTTTGGCCCAGCTCCTGCAGGATCATTCTCCCCGACCTTGTAGTAGATAACCTTGCAAACTGTGCTCTCTCTTGGGCTTCTGCTATTTCTTCGAGCGTGTTGTGTATGCCAAGCTCAAGCAGACGCTCGGTGCTGGTATGTATGGGTAAGCCCAGGACCTTCTTGATAACTTTCCTGAGGAGCACATTCAGTGTCTCGGTATCTGCTCTTGACCAGTTGTGCATTGCTGCCTCGTATGTGAAGTGACTTAGAACAAACGCATGCATCAACCTGATGAGGTTGTCTTCCTTGATCCCATTTCTTTTGTTGGCCACTCTGCGTATGAGGTGCACCGCACTGTCTGATTTCCGAGTTAACTTGGCTATAGATTTGCTGTTGGCGCCGGTAGACTCTATCAGCATTCCCAGGACTTTGATGGAGTCGACCCTCTGGATGGCATCCCCTTGATTTGTACGGAGATGGATGTCTATCTGGTTTAACGGCTTCCATCCCCTGGGCTTTGGTCCCCGGCGTGCAGTCCGATAAAGCAAAAGTTCTGACTTACTCGAGGAGCACTTGAGCCCGGAAGGGCGAAGGTAGTCTTCTACGGTGTCAATCGCCTCTTGCAGAGCGCTCTCAATCTGCCCCTCGCTTCCACCTGTACACCAGATGGTAATGTCATCTGCGTAGATGCTGTGCTTCAATCCTTCAATGTTCGATAATTTCTTTGACAGTCCAATCATGGCAATGTTAAACAGCATTGGTGAAATCACTGCCCCTTGTGGCGTGCCCCTTGCTTCAAGTTCGATTTCTGCGGTCTCGATATCTGCAATCTTCATCACGGCTTTCCGATCTGTAAGAAAGGACCATACGTAGTCATAGAAGGCTTTCCCTAGACCAAGCTTGGAAAGTGCTTCGAGTATGAATGAGTGGTGGATGTTGTCAAACGCTTTTTCTAGATCTAGGCCCAGAATGGCTCTCACGTCTCTGGTTTCATTGTCAATGACCTGGTGTTTGATAAGCTTCAATGCATCTTGTGTGGATAGCCCTGCCCTGAATCCAACCATATTGTGTGTATATATGTTGTTATCTTCCAAGTACTTGTTTATCCTGGGCAGTATGGCATGTTCTGCGACCTTGCCGATACATGATGTCAAGGATATTGGCCTCATGTTGTCCAAGTTAGGGGGCTTTCCTGGCTTAGGAATAAGGATCGTGCTGGCCAGCTTCCACTGCTCTGGCACCCTGCCTTCTTTCCATGCTGAATTGATCATATCCCTCAGGGTTTCAATTGAATCGTCATCAAGGTTACGCAGGGCCTTGTTTGATATACCATCCGGGCCAGGGGCCGACCTGCCGTTGAGATCATGCAAGGCTCTTCTGATCTCCTCGATGTTAAAGTCGCCCTCAAGACCTGGATTTGGCGTGCCCTGGTACTGTCTACTTGGTGGTGCCAATCCTCTTTTGATTGGGAGGTACTTATGCACGAGCTGCTGGACAACTTGCTGTTCTGTAGTGCGCCCTATCTCTTTATGCAAAATTCGAGCGATAACATGCTTTTGATTTGTTTTGGTGGTGTTTTCGTTGAGGAGATGCTTTAACATATTCCATGTCTTGCCATTGCGCATCTGACCATCGACAGAGTTGCAGATTTCGTCCCATTGCTGCCTCGATAGTGCGCGACAATGTTCCTCGACTGATCTGTTTACCTCAGCTATCTTCTTCCTCAGTCTTCGGTTCAGGCGCTGACCCTTCCAACGGTTCAGTAGTGCTTGCTTTGCCTCAAGAAGATGAGCAAGCCGGCTATCCATTCTTTCAACCGGAAGATCTGTGGTAATGGTGGAGGAGACGGATTTGATGTCATCTTTAATCTGTTTGACCCACTGCTCCAAGCCTTGTCTGTGGCCATCTTGTTCCCTTTCCATCCTTATCTTCCTGAACTTATCCCAGTCTGTGAAGTGGAATTCTCTCTGCTTTTTACGTTCCACGGAGAAGGTAGTGGCAAGAATGCAGTGGTCACTCCCTAGGTCTACAGCAAGGTTCATCCACTGGGCCTTCTTGATGTTCCTTACAAATGTAAGGTCCGGGGTGGAATCCCTGCAGCAAGATGTACCAAGCCTTGTTGGTAGGCTGGGGTCTGTGATTAGGGTGAGATCAAGTTCACTGGCACTTTGCCAAAGTCGATTTCCTTTCCCAGTGTTGTACTTGTAACCCCATGTATGATGAGGGGCGTTGAAATCACCTGCTATGACGAGTGGACATTCCCCGGCGATATTAACAGCTTTCTTTAGAACCGCCTTGAACCCTTGCTTTTGTTCCTTTGGACTGCTGTAAATATTAAAAATGAAAATGCTCTGACGCTTGCTGGTACCCGGCACGATCTCTACCAAGACGTGTTCCAATCGGCCTGCTTCTATCTATGGTCATGGGTTACGTGCGTTAGTTGGTTGCATACGAAGGTGCAGACTCCCCTCCCTTCAGTATCCCCTATTACAGGCCGGAATCCAGGCAGTGTTGCTTGCGGTGAAAGGGTCTCTTGTAATAATATAATATGAGGCTTTTCTTGGCTGCTCCTGATATACTGCTGCAGGGTTGCCTTCTTTTTAAGGTAACCTCTACAGTTCCATTGCCAGATACGAAATGCTTCACGTAGCGCTGCCATCATGGTTATTACATGGGTGGCCAGAGCCTGATGCTGCACCTGTCGACAGGTTTGGTACCACTAGTATTGGTGGCCGAAGGGGTGAGCTTGGTGCATGAGGAGGCCTTGCTGTGTTGTGCAGATATGCTTCGACCTTTGTAATGCGCAAAGTCATATGCTCTTCCAGTGCCGCCACGCTTGATTGTAGCCTACCCATCTGCTCGCTGAGATTGGCTACTACTTTGCTGAGCGTGTCAAACACCTCTTTCATATCTGACATGGTCGTTTGGTTGGCTTCCACGTGTTCTGCCATGACTGCCCTCTTTTTCGCTGTTCTCGAGTCCCCCACGTTTTCAGCCACAGGGACATCAATTGGCTGAGGCATTGGCTGTGAAGATTGCGCGCTGGTTAGCTTAGTGAGAAGAATTTTTATTTCCTTTAACTCAGCTGATAGCCTCTCATTTGATTTTGTAAGTCTCGCGTTTTCTTGCTCTAGCTGTGCAATTCTATCATGCTCTGGCAGCTTACCTGTCATCACCTCTGCCCCGCCGTTGCGCACTCGCTCAGCCCAGCTGCCTTTCGAAGTAACTGCAGGCGTCCTCCCCGGGCGTGAAGCCGTGATCTCGAACTGAACGCCAGGTAGCTGGCCATTCGGGTGCCGCCCAGGCTGCTCCCGACCCTGATGGTGACCTTGAGAACTCGAGCGCCCCCGTGATTGGGAGCGGGCCTTGGGTCTAGAACCTGTTCTGGAACGCGACCTCCCCCTGGAGTGGGGCCGCCTTTCCTGTTCTTGTGTAGTCTGGATGCTCTGGGTCCCGTAGGCTGGAATAAGCTGCTTGTCATTGATGTCTGGACTCGATGTGATTGACGCGTCCCGGGCTTCTGCGGCTGCTCGCGATCTTTCCCAACGCCTGCGTCTGACGACGTATGGCACTAAGAACCTGTTCTTGCACTCCTTGTCTGCCGTGGGATGGTGACCGTCGCGCAGCCTGCATCTTGGATTGCACTGGTGCAGGCTATCTGGGTTCTTGATTTCGCAGCCTCTGCAGATTGTTTCAGCTGGGTTCGGACAGACGTCAGCCCGATGTCCCAGCTTTCCGCAGACGTAACAAATATCGATGCTCTTGCGGTAAAGGGAGCACTGCAAAAGTGAAGGTCCATATCTCACGAATCTGGGCACCTTGTGTCCTTCGAACGCTATGATGATTGTCCCGGTGTTCTTGATTCTCTTGGCCTGCAGCGCGAGCGGGTTGTTCGCGTTCACAATCTTTCGGGTCAAAATGTTCTGAGTATCGCTTACGGGGATCCCGCGAATCACTCCTTTACAAGTGTCGTGGGGTGCCGCGGCGTACGCGCTAACCTCGAAAACTTTGCCTCCAATGTCAACTTGCTTGACCTTGAGGTATCTTGAAGCTCTTTCTTGGTCCGGAGTGCTTGCCACCATTATGTTCTCAAACCCGCTGTGCGCAGTGCTCAAACCCGCTGCTGTTTTTCATGCAGATATTGCTTGGCTTGCTGCGGTTATCATCAACAGCGGCACAATGGGATGCGCTACAGCTGCAACATTTAGCGCCCAACACGACGATCGAAGGACTACCGCCCCATGACGTGCTTCGCTACCGGCCATGTGATGGCGTCCCGGGCGGCGCTACACTACAATTCTTGGAACCGGCAGATCTATCGGCATCGAGGATCACAGCTATAAAGC
Source organism: Rhipicephalus microplus (assembly GCF_043290135.1). NCBI lineage: Eukaryota > Metazoa > Arthropoda > Arachnida > Ixodida > Ixodidae > Rhipicephalus > Rhipicephalus microplus. The sequence goes on from NC_134710.1 coordinate 227,530,964, forward strand.
AAGCTCCGCAAGGACCGTGTGGCAGTGGGCTCGGCAGCAACACCAAGATGCAGTGCTCAAACCCGCTGCTGTTTTTCATGCAGATATTGCTTGGCTTGCTGCGGTTATCATCAACAGCGGCACAATGGGATGCGCTACAGCTGCAACATTTAGCGCCCAACACGACGATCGAAGGACTACCGCCCCATGACGTGCTTCGCTACCGGCCATGTGATGGCGTCCCGGGCGGCGCTACACTACAATTCTTGGAACCGGCAGATCTATCGGCATCGAGGATCACAGCTATAAAGCAAGCTCCGCAAGGACCGTGTGGCAGTGGGCTCGGCAGCAACACCAAGATGCAGTGCTCAAACCCGCTGCTGTTTTTCATGCAGGTGAGAAAACGCAACGCTAATTCTTATCATAGCGATGACGTCTGCCTACTTTTGCTGCCGTGCCCACGGTCCATAACGCTATTGTGTGAAATGTTACACGATGTCATTAATTCTCTAACATTTTTGTTGCTTCTCGGTGGCGACATCGAAGAAAATCCGGGACCTACAGTAGCAGAACAGCTAAAACTGATAGCTGAAGACATTCAGGAAATTAAGAACGGAAAAACTGAAATCAACGAAAAGTTGAATGCAATAGATAAAAAGATTGAGAAAATCGGCGGGCTTGAAAAACAAATAGTAGACTGCACGAAAAGAATATCGGAGCTGGAAAACGGTCTCTCGGCTATGGCGAAAAAAGTCGACGAGTTAGAAAACAGAAGCCGGCGATCTAACCTTATCATTTATGGTGTGAAAGAACAACAGAATGAAACGTCTAAACTTTTACACGATGTGGTTGTGAAAAATATATTCCAAGATGTACTAGAATTCACTACCTCAGGAATAGAGAGAATTCACCGACTCGGTGCTCGAAAACCGGGTAACGAACAAAAAGTAAGACCAGTAATCCTAAGGCTATTGGACTACCGTGACAAAATTAACATCCTAAAACGGTGTTCAAGACTCAAAGACACAGGCTTCTCGATTAGCGAAGACTTCTCCCAGCCAATTCGTGACATCAGAAGAAAGTTGTGGCAAAAAACAAAAGTCAATCGTGAGCGCCATGAGAAGGTCTCATTAGTTTACGATAAAGTTCGCATAAATGGCCGCCTATTCTCCTGGGACAGTGAACGAAATGACATCGTTGAGGCTGAAAAAAACGAAGAACAAAGACGCGCAAAAACGCGACACACTCGCAACCATCCACGTTGACACTTTTGAATGTGAATTGTCGAAGCATTATCAATAAAACACATGAACTCGAAGCTGTCCTACTGTCTTATCAACCTGATATTGTAGCGCTCACTGAAACGTGGATGCATTCCGGTATCCTAGACCACGAGGTAGTACCGCCAGGGTATGCGATTCTACGCAAGGACAGAAAAACGAGAGGAGGAGGAGTAGCCTTATTAATTCGTCACGGTATTCCCTACACAGCTATGCCCATGGCATCTGACATCGAAGCAGTATGGTGTAAATTCTACGTCAAGGATGAAATAACCTACATTGGCGTCGTTTACAGACCACCTGATGCTGAAGTTTCATTTTTAGAAGCACTGTACGATTATATGCTTACGCACGCTCTTCGCGGTAAAAAAATCATTGTAGCAGGTGATTTTAACCTGCCTGAAGTGAAATGGGACTCGCTGAATCTGGCGACGAAGACTGGCAACGTGCTTGCTGATATCATGTTCACATTTAACCTCACACAAGTTGTTACAGTTCCTACACGTAATCAAGGCTCTTTCGCTTCTATTCTAGATCTTTTTTTTGTAAGTGATCACTTTTTAAAATATCCTATTAACGTAGAAACATTAGAAGGCCTATCTGATCATAAAATAGTCTCGTGTTGTTTGCAATATCCAAGCGCTATTCATACGAAAGCTACAACAAAACGGGTACCTGCTTTTAAAAGAGCGGACGACGCTGCCATCATGACATACCTTGCTCTCGAATTTTCCAACTTTTTGGACCTCTACTCAAATGAACACTCAACGGTAAATATGATATGGTCAACATTCAGTAATATTGTCAGGCACTGCATAGACAACTTTGTTCCAACAGTTACAAAAAGCATCAAAAAGCACAATCCATGGATCACGCGCGACATAATTCATATGAAGCGTAAACTAAAAAGGCTCAGAAAAGCTCAGAAAGTTCACCCACGCAGTTGTATTGCGTCGGAAATCCCAGCACTAGCTAGGTCCCTTAAGAAACAAGTGAATTTGGCAAAAAAGCGCTTTCTCAGTCACTCTTTACACAGCTTTATCAAAACAGCGCCTCATAAGTTCTGGCGATACATAAGTGTGAAACATACTAACAAAGCCTATACGCCTACCCCGGGAGGAAAACAGACAGCCGATCATTTCAACAGCTACTTTCAGTCTGTTTTCACCGCTGATAATGGCCTACTTCAACGCGACCAGTTCAGACCAAGTGGCGTAGATACACCATTAGATACCCCCTTCATATCGCAGGCGGGTGTATTATCCCTCTTGCTAAACCTCGACGAAAAGAAAAGCACTGGTCCAGATGACATTCCAAATGCCTTTTTAAAGCGGTACGCTGAGCCTGTAAGCAAATTCCTTCAGCTAATATATTTAAAGTCACTTCGCGTTGGTCATCTTCCAGCTGACTGGAAATTAGCAAAGATAATACCCGTGCATAAATCAGGTGATACGTTTTCCCCTGCTAACTACAGGCCCATATCTCTGACATGCACATCTTGCAAAATACTGGAACATATCATCCTGAAATATTTAACAGAGTTTGTCGAAAGTCACAACATATTACACTCCAATCAGCATGGGTTCCGCAGTGGCCTGTCGACTGTTACTCAATTAGTAGAAACGCTTCATGACTTTGCCAAAGATGTCAACAGCCAACTACAAACAGATGTAATATTTATGGACTTTTCAAAGGCTTTCGACCGGGTTTCCCACCTGAAGCTTAACTATAAACTAAGATGTCTATTAGGCGAAGGACCACTCACACGTTGGATTGAAGATTATCTTTCAGACCGTTATCAGTACGTACAGTACAATGCCCATGTATCTGATACTGTTCCCGTTCTATCTGGTGTACCGCAGGGTTCTGTATTAGCCCCGATGCTATTCTTACTATATATAAACGATATTACTAAGCACGTCGACGTAAACATTAGATTATTTGCAGATGACTGTGTACTGTACCACACAATCCAAACTGAAGATGACCAAACAAAACTTAGTAATTCTCTGTACAAAGTGTCTCAATGGTGCTCAGACTGGCAAATGGTGTTAAATGCAGAAAAGACAGTCTACATGAACATTACTAACAAAAAATCAACACTTACCTTTCCTTACAGTATCAACGGCACCCCACTACGAAATGTTTCACAGTACAAATATCTGGGTGTAACGATAAGCAGTGACCTAAGCTGGAATGCGCATGTGCAGCAAATTTCTAAAAAAGCAATGAATAAATTGTTCTTTCTCAAACGATCGCTTGCCGGATCTACCTTTGAAACACGTTCTCTTGCCTACACCAGTCTTATCCGACCGACATTGGAATACGCCAGTATTACGTGGTTTCCACACACTAAATACAACATCGCTGCGCTTGAGCGCGTACAAAGGAAAGCTGTCCGTTTTATTTTCAATCGCTACAGGCGTAGCGATTCCCCAACAGAACTTCTTCGGCAGGCTGGTCTCACTACCTTGTCTAACCGAGCGAGAGTGCACAGATTGAAATTCCTATATTTGTTGTTAAAAAATAATTTTAAGATCAACCCCAGGTCATTTGTTACATACAGCTCTGCCAGAGAAACGCGACACAAACACAAATTCACGTTAGAAGAATTTCGTCCTACTAATAATGTATTTCGCTTCTCTTTTTTTCCACGAGTTGTAAGAGACTGGAATGCCTTAGATGAAATTACTGTTACTCAGCCTACGCTAGAATTATTCTCTGAACTCGTGGAGAGAGCTGTGTGACACAGACACATGTCACTCTGGTTATTGTTATTGTGTTATGGATGTAGTATGCTTGTTTTAATCTCTTGCTGTGTGTAAATTTAGAGTGTGTCTTTTCGTTTATACGTGTATATGTCTATTTATTACAGAGCGCATAATATGCTCTCCGCATTACTTCTGTACATTCATGTATAAATCAACTCCCACCCCTGTAATAATCCCTTTGAGGGATTGGCAGTATTTTGAAATAAATAAATGTTCTGCTGCAAGTTGGAACAGATGATGTCCTGCATGGCCTCTTCCTCTTTGACGCCGGCTGCCAGTACTATCGCGTCTGCCACGGCTCCAGTGCCAATTCTCGAGATATTTAATCCTCCACGTGGTCGTAGCACAATTTTGCTGAAGTCCTTAGGTAGTGGCGGCATGCGTCCAGCTTGCACGATTGTATGCTTGGTGTCATACCTACTACGACTGGCTCGAGCGTCTCCCGCAACGCCGGCCTCGGTCGAACCCTTGGCAGCAGGAACGCTAACCGCGGCTTGCTTATTCCTTGAGCGTCTCGTTTCGGCTTCCTTCCAACCCATTTCTTCCGTGCAATCCTCTGGAGAGATCTCCTCTCCATCTACTTGGTATTCCATTCTCAGTTGCAGATACTGGAACGCGCCGAGCGTTGAGTCGCGATGGCGCCGGGCCGGCGCATCGGCGACAATCGCCTCCTTGGTTAGGCCTAAATCCCTCGGTGGCGTTGCCGTGTAAAAATGTCCCAAAAACGGTTTAAAAGTCCACTCACCGGCACAAAGGTTGTATCTGCTGATTTCTTAAGAACTTAGGCACACGATGAGAGTAAAAACTCGGCGACAAATTCGTGAATACCACAGGAAAGCATTCTTGAAAGCAGGAGCCGATCTTCGCGCGTCCGCACTGGTCGGCACCTAGAGCGTCTCCGGTGCACTCATTGAGCGCGTTGATATATCTTTTTTTTTTCTAGCCTTCAGCTCGCTATAAGATGCCTTTCTTAGTGGAAGCCAGATGCTTATTTGAACGCTGATCTTGGTTAAGCTGCACCGCATGACGGCACATAAGCAATACAGTCAGACATAGCCGGCGTCGAGTAATCGAAACCCTGCGCTTGTTTAACTGACTTATTCCTTTGGGGGCCGTCCTGGCGCACAGTTTGACCAAGATAAACGCAAGTGGACTCGTCCAGTGCTTCGTGATTGATTAATATGTAGGGTTTAACGTCCCTAAACCACCATATCAGGGCTCCGGAGATTTCGACCACCTGGGGTTCTTTAACGTGCACCCAAATCTCAGCACACGGGCCTACAACACTTCCGCTTTCATCGGAAATGCAGCCACCGCAGTCGGGATTCGATCCCGTGACCTGCGGGTCAGCAGCCGAGTACCTTAGCCACTAGACCACCGCGATGGGGTGCGGGATAGGGGAACAGAAGGTTAAGTGGGCAGATAAGATTAAAAAGTTTGCGGGTATAAATCGTAAGCAGCAAGCACAGGACCAGGTTGACTGGCGGAACATAAGGGAGGCCTTCGTCCTGCGGTGGACGTAGTCAGGCTGATGATGATGATGGAGGGGGGAAACACCCCCGCAGGCAGATTTCACCCACGCGTTCCCATAATATCTTTGCTAGGCGTGCCGGCGCGACAATTTATTTCTCGATATAATATTCGCAGCAAATTCATGCGTAAGCTTTTTTATTCGTGAGGAATATACGCGTACCTGTGATAAAATGGCCTTCGCACACTCTGGCTTCAACGTTCGGTATCCAAAGGCTACCTGTCGCTGTGGCACTCTTCGCAGCCGCGGCTCACCTCATTTTTCTTTCTTAGTTCCATGGGAATCGATACCTTCGTTTGCCTTTCGCGCTCGAGTTGGAGCAGCCAACGGCTGGACGACCGACCATGGTTTATCAGGAAAAAGATAAACGGGTGACCGCGCGCGCGAATCCCGAATATTCTGAGGCTTGCGGCGGAGCGGTTCGCCGTCGTCTACTGTTCTCGAACCGGAAGCCGGCAGCAGACGGTGCATCCCACAATCCCTCGCTCTTTTACTGGTCACTGGACCACCACTGCAGCGCCACCGGGGGGGGGGGGGGGGGGACTGGTTTCACGAGCGCCCTCGGAATAGCATGCGCGGAGCGCTTGCGGTAGTTATGATTGAGCGCGTGCATCTTCGTGGGACCCGCGAAATCATCTTTTGATATCCGTCTAGCGTGTGCTCATCAGGTAATTACCGATCTTGCCTTTACATACCTGCAGCTCTTGCAAATTTGCGGTATTGTCTTGCCGGAGATGCAACCTCTACACACGATCAGTTTTCGCGGAAGTACGACTTGTTGAGCACATTTTACTGGGATCCTTCAAGATCACAACTAACCGATCTGGAAGAGCTACACCTTTCCTAACGCATCGAAAATCATTTTAATAACTGAATGTCGCTTCAGATTTAATCATTTCATTTAGAATAAGTTACCTCAGAAATTGCAGTTGCATCTGTTCATTTACCAGAAAATAAGTTAGACTTTTTACTTTCTCCAAATACATCTATAGTATTTATACAATACATTATCTGATGCAACAGCCACGAAATATTACTTAGCATGTGTGCGATCTCAAAAAATGGGACCCGAGCCCTTTTGAAAGGTGAGTGACTGTAACTTCAATGCTGGCAATTGAGAGAGCAGTTATGAAGTGAATAATATGAAAACTGAGAGACGAAAAGAGCGATGAAAGGCTGAAAAACGAACACAACTGCTTGCCTTCTTGCGTTTTTGAATGTTCTCGTCTCTGTCACGATGTTATTATAATAGTGCAACTAATTCAACCTTACATTCAACAATGAACACATAACTGGAACAAAAATGCATGAAAATATTTTATTTATTCTCAACTCAAGACTGATCCCGGCATTTTTACTTTCTTACTTTTTTACACCTAAAATAATAATACTAAAACGAATTGACAACTGCTTCACAGTCGCGTCGGCGATATTTTATTGCGATAGCAATTATATGGACACTCTCGCCTAGATTTCGCCGCCGGCCTCGACGTTGGCGTCGATGTCACGCACCGTATATGTATACGTATCTATGTTCATGAAAACGCAAGAAAGAAAAAGAAATCTAGAGAAAAGACTCTGGTTCGTGCAACCGAACGTGGGACCTCCGCTTCGTGTATGCGAGGCGTTAACCACTGAGCCACCGATGGTTGTCTTTCTTCAAATCTTTATTGCCTTGCATATCAAGACTGTTCACATTTTACATATTTACATATTGGTCAAAATACAAGTGCGTTATAAAATACACCCACACAATTCATTGAGGTACCGTACGTCAGCTTTTAGCTGACTAATGATCAATACTTGTGCATTCGTAGCCATTGCTCAATGCGCCCAATCCAGTCTGGTACATCCTCTTGGCCCTTCAGCGCTTCAAGAAAAAGGCACGCAGATTCGCAAAAATATTGGCGCACAGATATCACTTCTACATCCGCGTTTTCAAAGGCACATTGGGTTTTTCATATACTGTGGAGGCCCAGAAGCATGATTAGATTATAAGGTACGCCTGCCTCGTTTTTAACCGAAAAAAAGTGGATGCCGTGTGGACTTAATGGTAATTCTTTTTTCAAGGTTCTTTGCCATATGTCCCAGAAAAAGACCCCGCTCCAGCAATCTATGAACACGTGTTCAATTGTTTCTGGTTTACTACACAAGTTGCAATGTGCGCTCCATGGCACGAATATTCCCCTATCCTGCAACCACGTTTTAACTGGTAAAATAGCAGTATATAATTTAAAGAAGAAAGTTTTGACCTCTGGCGCTACAAGCATTCTTTTAACACGTTTCAGAACATCCTGTCCTGGGCCTTCACAATATAGCTGACGGTACAGTGGTACAGGCAGTAAAACATCGACAAGGTACAATTTTTTACGTGGTATTTTAGCCAGATACTCTAACGAAAATCTCGCTGACAAAAAGTGGAAAGACGAAACAACTTCCTTTAAATACCCTTGTATTGGTCCTTGCATATTTGACGACAATACGAGAAATCCCGGCAGCACTATAGATAACCTTAGTTGTATAACACTTCTCAAAGAAGTGTGATCTACATGACGCAGAAAAAGAAAACGATCGACAAGTTGTCTTATGTACAAATGAACTAATCCGAGCCCGCCAACTTTTCTGAGAAGGTTTGTGCGGCTTGATCTTTGCCAGACAGAGCTCCAAATGAAAATTGCAAATACTCTGTGTATTTTCTGTACACTTATTCTACTGCAGTGCAAACCTGCATTACGTACCGCAGCTTGCTCACCAGAAACAAGTTGCACGTTGTGGCCCGTGCGAATATGGAATTCCCCAACCTTTCCATTTTTCTACATCATTGCGCAACGCCTGTGTTTCTTTTTTCCAATACGGTTCACTGTCGTGATAGAACTCCAGCGGCACTCCTAAATACTTCACTGGTGTTTCCTGCCATTTAATGTTTAGAAATATTCTTGGCGTGACGTCCCATTCCCTATGCCATAAGCCAAGGCACTTATCCCAGTTCACAGCACTACCACTCGCCTGGCAAAACGTTTTCACGGCATTTACAGCATACATTATTCTCACATAATTTGTACAGAAAACTGCTGCTGTCTGCATATGCAAGGAGGCTAACCTCAGCTTCATTCAATTTAAAGCCGCTTATTGCAGTGTTATTAATTACACCTAAACAGAAAGGTGCAATAGAAGTAGCAAAAAAGCAGGGGCGATAGTGGACACCCCTGTCACACTGACCGCATCACAGGTATACGCTCACCCGCAGTTTTATTTGTTATCAATCATCGTGCATCGATCCTGTGTAAGCCATGCGCACTCCGTCGCTAATGAAACTTCCTACGTTAGTGTGCTCAAGTAGTGAAAGAAGCAAGTCGTGCGGCACGCGATCGAGGTCAGTTTGAAGCATGGCAACATTGAGACGCATAGTGTCACAACTTTCTAGGATTGATCGTGTTATGTTTATGTTGGTTATTATTTTTCTTCCCTTTATATCACAAGTTTGGTGGTACCCAACCAGTTTTGTCTTAACTGTCTGCAGTCTTCTGGCCATTATTTTTATCCATATTTTATAGTCAACATTAGTTAGGCTAAATGGTACATAGGCAGTAACACTTCTTAACTTCGCGGTATCTTCTGTTTTAGATATTAAGACCATGTGGGCTGAAAAGAACGATGGTGGGAGTTGTTTACATTTAAAAGCCTTGTTAAATGCCTCCTTCAAAATAGGTGAAATACGTGTTTGAATTCATTGTATACTGCAGCACTCAGGCCATCGGGTTCTGGAGACTTACTATTGTTTACCTTTTCAATTGTTTTTTCAACTGCTTGCTCTGTTACAGGCAATTCTGAAAAATTCCTTCCTTTCTTCATAAAGTCTTGGCATTAATGAAATGAAATCACTATTAAAACGATCTGCGTGTACACTGATTGGTGTGAATAATTCTTTGTAGTATTCGAAAAACGCGCCGGCTATTGCTTCTTTCTTATGCTACCTTGTTCCTTTATATTCTATTTTTCTTATTTCACTTTTACAGGTATGTCTCTTCTCAGCTACAAGAGCTCGTTTTGCTGGCATATCTCCCGCTACCGAGTTTTCTGCTCGAGCTCGAATCAATTCACCGCGATAACGTTCTTGGTCTATCAACTCTATAGCTTCTGTTTAGTTCTGTTTATCTCCTTTGAAAATGTACCGGCCTGAGTACATTCTTCCGCTACTAACTGTTGCAAGTTTTCATGCAAGCGCACTTTAACTTCTTTTTCAGCATGTCTCAGGATACAGGCTCTCTCAAGTGCTTTCAGTTTAATGGTCTGTTTAATTGATTGATATGTGGGGTTTAGTGTCCCAAAACCACATTAGATTATGAGAGACGCCGTAGTGGAGGGCTCCGCAAATTTAGACCACCTGGGGTTCTTTAACGTGCGCCCAAATCTGTGCACACGGGCCGACAACATTTCCGTCTCCATCGGAAATGCAGCCGCCGAAGCCGGGATTTGATCCCGCGACCTGCGGGTCAGCAGCCGACTACGTTAGCCACTAGACCACCGCGGCGGGGCAATGGTCTGTTTAAATAGTTCCCACTTAAGTTCCCAGGATTCAAGTGTTCTATTTGCTAAGTCGTCTATGCATGCCCTCTAGAAAAATGTGATTAAACTCTTCATATTTTAATAACTTTACTATATATTTCCAGATGTCTCAAGAGAAATGTTTGTTATTCCTTTTATGTTTACCCACTGAGAATTAAACCAAACAATGATCACTAAACGTAACAGGTGTAACTCTGTAATCATGGCACGAAGGAATGATTTCAGAAGACACGTATACTCTGTCAAGTATAGCATGGCTTCAACGCTGAAAGTGGGTAAACGTAACCCCTTTTCCACTGCAAAGACTTTCACCCACGTCCTCTAGTTAAGCCTTCGCCACTATATCGATTAGAACGGCAGTACTTGAATCTCTGTATGGCCTGAAACTTGATTTATCTATACTCGAACAAACGCAGTTGAAATCCCCGGTTAAGATTAGTGTACGTTTACATTTCAAATACACATTAAGTTTTTCAAAAGACTCCTTTCGATCTTGAATCACAGTGGGTGCGTAAAAACAGATCACTCTCCTTTTTTCTCTTGGTAAGGATAAATCACATATAATAAAACGACCCGCCTCGCAGGTAGTTACCGACTCTACTTTCACATTAAGGCTCTGCCGAATTAACAAGAGGCACCCTGCAGACGTACCCACCGCGTCACAAACGCACACATCAAACAGTCTCGTGAAAGGCTGCGCCATTTGCTCAGCGTGCTCTTCACTCTCTACTTTAGTTTCCTGTACAGCGACTATGTCTAGATCTTGTTCTATAGTCAGGCGGTAAAGCTTGTTTTGCCGCCGTTTGGCAGAAAGCCCACGCACATTTAGCGTCCCCAATCTAATCATCGCCATCATGATGAGAAAAAGCCTAGCGAATGACGCTTACTTTACCAACACCTATGTGATTCTTAAAGGGAAAAGAAGAGAAAAGTGAGCCCCGTAGCTGTCTGCATCAGAGTGCGACACCTCAACAGTAGCTCACAAGGGATGGGGTTAAGAAGGGATTAAAAGGACAGGATTAAAGGGGGAGAGAGAGAGATGCGCAGGGACAGCGACCGACGACAGAAGAGATAGGAAAGATGAAACACGGTCACAGGAGTCCGAGGACGGGGCACCACTTGCGAGAGCTCTTGTCGGCGACAGGAGATAGCGTATAGGGCTAATCCAGTCGGCCAGAGCTGCGCTGTCGTCGTCGTAGGGGACCGGCGGCAGGAGGTGGCGCAGGACCAACCCAGTCGGCCACAGCTGCGCTGTCGTCGGAGATCGCGAGGGTACAACCGGTCGGCACGGAATCCAACGAGCGAGCTTACCAACACCTAACCCACTGTCCGGCCGACGCTTAAGGCGTCGTCCCATCGCCGCCGCGTGAAAGCGACGACGAACGCAGGCGGCCAGCACCCCGAGACTTTTTGGAACCAGCCACTCGCCACTGTCCTTGACCTTCCTGGGTCGGACGCTGCTGGGACGCCGCGTCTCACTCATTCAGGCGTCGCTTTACTGGCGTAGTTTCGACTGTATCCATGTGCAAAGTAGCGTGGGGGCCGATGACTGGTTCAGGCTTATGTTGGGTTTCCGTCCGAGTCGAACGCCCTTGCGTTAGAGTGCCCATAACCATATTTTCAGCTGTGTCGATCTTAATGCTTTGGTGTCTCCATCTCTCTCTCTCGCTGGTCGCCACTGCATGAGACGCCTCCACCGCTGCCTCCGACGCCGCGGCCCTCTCTGCTCCCTCTTCGTCAATCAGCAATTCAGTGTGGTCGGCATTTGTTGCTCGACTTGCTGCACTGGCGTAGGAACGAGTACAGTCCACCTGCTCATGCCCAAAAGCGCGACAACCAGCGCATCTGGGCACCCTACAGTCACTGAGCCACCGATGGGTACCTCATCAAAAGTTCAAACGGCAAGCTATTTATATTAACCACTTACCGCTGTTGGCGAGCATCTCGGCAGGGGGGAGGAACTATCGTGTTTTCAGCATTATCACCAAGATGGCGCAATAAGCGCGCGGGGACTCTCATATCTCACGCGTACTTTGGCCCGCGGAAAGGAGGGGAGTGGACGATCTTTCGCGTGCCCTCATCTCCCAGTGGGGAGGATCATACGTCTTGGCTGGCGTTGGGCTTGCAATGGAACGATTCTGCTGTAGTTACGGGGCGCGAAAAGGTCACTGCAATCGTTGCACAGCCTCTGTTTGCGAAAACGGCGCGCTTTTTCGACACCGCGAACTAACTGAGACGCTTATTCGCGTTCACCTGTACTTGCGAGTACGTTTCGATCGTCATTTGTGCGTGAGAAACATACGTTTCGATCTGCTTGTCATTCTGTGCGTGACCTTCCGATTTATTGCTATCTCGTTCAATGCTTCGCCTTTGTGGCAAAGCAGTGACTTCTTTTTTTTTTTTTTCAGGGAGAATATCCGAGTGAGTGCATATGAATTGGCGACAGAAACACACAAGAAGATGCTCCATTCCCCGCCCGACAAGCATATGTTTACATTCACACCACCACAGCCGCTGGCTGCAAAAGTTGTTGCATCCAGGGGTCGCGACACCACTTTCCCGTTTTCTCTTATGTGATTTTTTTTTTCTATTTCCCGGCTTATCTATAGTTTTCTTCGAAGGCCTGCCTTTAAGCCTGTGAAACTTTGGTCATTAGTTCCGGTTATTTTCGAACGCTATTGCGTTGCGGTGTTGTGCATTATCCCACAATTCCATGTGGTCCTGATGTTCGTTTTCATAAAAAAAAGCTCGCGCATCCCTTCAATTGAGAAATTTCGGCTCTCTGTGGTCATTTGCGGAACGGCGCACAGACTCAAACGTATACCTCAACGTAACATGCATAGACAAAAAAGCTGCCGACAGGCGGCTGGTAACGCGACAAGGGTTTATTTGAAACAAATATACTGGCAGCCGACACACACTTTGAGAGCCTCTCACCAGGAGAAAGTGAGCAGGGTCATTTTGGAAAGAAGTACGGTGTAGGACAAAAAGGTATAAACGCTTTGCTATACTTGTTTATGTTTACTTTTCAGGTTATTTGTTATTGCTATTTTGTGATGCCGCCAGCTTGTGCGCTCGACTTTTGTCTTCTGTGTCGATTTACTATAAAATTATTCGTTTGGAATTTTCATGTTAGCCTCTCCATGGGCACTGGCGTATTTCGATAGCCCTCTAGCGCGCTTGTCTTCTGGCAGTCTCAGTCATGCGGCTCTATCATCTATTACTGTTTTTTTCCCTACTATGTGTTCTCGACAAATCGGCACCTCTGGTCGTTCCGACGAAGGCACGTGTACTCGACTGCATTACAAATTTTAATGGCACTTCTAAGGAATGACCACTTTGACAGCCTCTTCAAAAATGTTACGAGGAGCGCGTCACCATGTTTTTAGAAACCACATTTATTCAGAGCTTGAATCAGAAATACATTTCGGCACACAAGCGTGATAACAAGAAAAAATCTCAAATTATGTTTTTTCATACATTTTCAGCGTATAGAAACTATGAACCTCAATTGTAAAGCGTGCAAGAAATAGTTGTCAAGCATTCCGACTGAGAAAACGTGACGGTGCTAAAAAAGCACCACGTAAATCGAAATACGGTAATATAAGAAACGATGCACGGCAATTTTATAGATAAAACAACCACTTTGTGACACATTAAGCGCTATATAATTCTGCTAAATGCAATGCTAATTTTTGTTTAAGCCTCAAAGCAAGAAGCTGGTCCTGAAAAAAAAAAAACTACATCAGGTGCTCGGCAGGCACACTAAAATCCATTAGCCCCTTTTCAAAATTCAGCGCCGCCTGTCGAACGAAACCGCAAACACATTTTTTCCGCCATGTCTTGTTGACTTATGTGTTCACCCAATGGACGCTCATTGGCGTACCCTCTGAACGCGGTACACGTCCTGCAGGAACGCAAGGGGTGTCCGTGTGTGCTGCAGGGAACGCTCATCGGCGTCGCTGGGACACACAACCGGCCAGCTCGCACTAGTGAACAAGATATGGCGGATGAGCCATGTTGCCAGAGTGAATTTGCTAAAGGGTCTATTGGCTTTTTAACGAGATAGCACCTACTTATTCAACTAAATACGCGATATGTCATCACTACGATAAATGAAATTAAAAAAAGACGCTGATTAGAGCAACTGAGTGGGTCACGGTTCTGACAACCACCAGCTAACTATAGCTGCGGCTGCTGCCCCGAGGCAGCCGCCGCTACCAGTTTCCCGTCACGCCCATCCCCGCTCCGTCGCGCTGCAGCTGCCGCAACTGCAACTACGGCTGACACGCACTCTCCCATAGAAAGGCGCTCGACGCGGCAGGCCAGGGTCGTAGCCAGAGATTTTTTTCTCGGGGGAGGGGGGGGGGGTCATACAGATTGACTGGAGGGGGGGGGGCACATGCATCAGAATTTCTTTGTGACGCCACTATCGGCGGCAGTTTAAACAGATGGTGCACAGATATATCAAGTCATCAGATTCCCATCTCCCCATGCGTATGGCTGTGAAGAGAGTAAGCAAAAGTGCTGTAAGAATGATTGATATGTGAGGTTTAATGTCCCAAAACAACCATGTGATTATGAGAGGCGCCGTAGTGGAGGGATCCAGAAATGTAGACCACCTGGGGTTCTTTAACGTGCTCCCAAATCTGAGATCACGGGCCCACAGCATTTTCGCCTCCATCGAAAATGCAGCTGCTGCAGCCGGGATTCGATCCCTAGACCTGTGGGTTAGCAGCCGAGTACCTTAGCAACTATACCACCACGGTGGGACAGTACTGTAAGAAGTACTATAAATACAGGAAACGATAGGTACAATGACCGTTTGGAGCAACCGCCTCTCGCCGCACCAATAAATGGAGTAGTCTTTGAAAACGCATTATTGCGATTACCCACCCGATCAAAAAAGACATTGTTAATCGTCAATTTTGTTAAAGGGACACTAAAAGCAACTATTAAGTCGACGTTTATTGTTGAAATAGCGGCCCAGAAACCTCGTAGTACTACTTTTGTGCCACGGAAGGAAATATTTTGAAATAAAATCACGTTTTAGTGGTTCGAATCGGGTTAGCACACTTCAAATTACCCGCCTCAAGAAGCGGACCGACCAGACCGTCTCGCGTCACTGTTGCTGTGCAGAACGTTGCCCGGTTTTACTGCGCTAGCAGCAGCAGACCGAAAGCAGCGGGAGCCACAGCAGCAACAACGGCGCCAATAATCAATTTCCTGCTATTGGCTCCGAGATCACAGACGTTTCTTTAGTTCAACTAGGTTCCGCTAGATGATACCACCTGTTCAGTGGAACTACGTGAAAATTGAATTTTTGAGCCACTAGGGCTATTCCCCACAGTAACATCTGGCTGTTCTTTTTTCCATGAATCAAACAGAAACGACAATGCAGAATTTTATTGCGTCTCTTGATGCACGGAAGGTTCTTTACTTAGTGAAGCTAGATGGATTACTAGTGATTAATTGTAGTGATACGTCTGATGTCATAGGGATCATTCTGAAAATGTCCTACTGTGGCGCCTGCCTTCTTGTGAATTTGCCTTTATTTCTCCGTAAGCAAGTCAATGTTATTGATAATCTTGTCGTCTTAGATGTAGTCATACATTAAGCTTTCACTCTGACATAAATTTTTACTTGAATTTAGTGTCCCCTTTAAGCGCAGATGGCGTAGTCCTCATTGGGGCGAAGTGCGTTTGATATGTCGAAAAGAGTTTTTGTACATGCATAATTACATTTTGGTTTTGCTTACTTTGCTGAGCGAATTTCTTACTGTCGATGTCTGGGACTTCAAGCACATGGGAATGATTTTTATATTAATCTCTATATGTCAAGCTGCCCTGACGTAGTGGTAGCTTTTAGTCTACTTTTTTTTACTTTACTGCGTGCATCCCAGCATGCTTGCGATACGCAATAAGTAATGTTTTTGCAAGATATGCTGCATGTTGGTAACATCATTTCTCACAACATTTAACCACATGGTGTAGTAGCGCAAATTCACGGGGACGAAGAGGACAAGAAAACACGACACTCGCTACTTTCTTGTCCTCTTCGTCCCCGTTTTCTTGTCCTCTTCGTCCCCGTGAATTTGCGCTACTACACCATATGGTTAAATGATGTCTCACCAACTAGCCCAGCTCTCAACCCTACTCATTTCTCACAAGTTATTTTTCGGGCATACTTTCAGTTGCACTGTGACTAGCAATCAAGTATTCCAATCCTAGAGGTTTTGTCGTGCAATCTGTGAAGACAAGGTAATCATAGATGAGAAATGTTCACTTGGTCTCAATCAAAAGTGCACGTGCGACCAGACTATACCTACTCAAACAAAATTTGGTCGCTGCGCATATGCGCTAAAACACTTAAATGCGCGTAAAAAACGTGGCATGTTCTCTTTTTTTTTTCGCAGTTCTCTTCATTAGGCTCTCTGAAACGATAGGGTTGCGGCAAGGTGTCTTCCACTGTTTGCGAGCATGCAGCCGACTTTTCTCTTTACCTGAACAAATTCCGAACTGTGCAAAATATTTCACTACGTAGCGTTTACGTGCATTCATGTTTCCAGCACTTACATCAGGGTGAACAGGAGCAGCCTCTAATCACACAAAATCTTCAGTGATCGGTTCACCAGTGAGAAAGGAATAAACTCCGGAGTTGCTCAGAGCATTTTGCACCATGATCCATTTCTCAGAACGCGTGAACTCCGACGAGAACTGCCACCGCATGCAACACGAGTTTACTTACGCTCTACTGTGCAACGTCCATGCCTGTTGGCTGTCTGTTTCGGGCATTCTGATGAGAGTCGCTGGAATTTCACTACTGCCATCACCTCCTTCGCGTTAATTCCCGTTTGTGGTATTTCATCACATCGCGACAGAAACTACCGCCCTTCCGTATGGGCGCAATCACAAATGTGAGACATCTCGCGAGCAGGGTGAGATATTGGGTGAGTGCGACCTTACCGGCACCTGAAGGGAAGCGGATGAAATGTATACCCCCGAATCTTTCCGCCAGGCGACAAACAAGCGCTAGTGCTTAAGGCGGAACTTTACCGGCCGACATGTATCGTCGCTAAAGTTTTCGTTTTTCGCATTCAGGGTCACTTCCCAAACATTACTGTGCTCTTTGCTTCCTAGAAATGCGAAGTCACCAGCTTGAAATACGCTGCCGGCATGTATTGCTGGGTAGTTCGTGTCCTGGCTCGATCAGCGCCCTTCTATGAGACTCGATGGTCGCGCCCGGAAACGCCGTACAGTATAACGCTTGATGATTATTCCCTGAAAAGTGACGCCGCTCCCAGTGAACACTTGACAACTGGTGAAAATTAGAATGCCCTTTGTCACAAGCTGGCAGCTTCTTCGAAGTAACGTGCCAGTGGCTGGCGTGGAAGATGACTTTAGGCTTTCAGTATTTCTGGCCTTTTCTGGAGTATTTATTAGACCATTTCAATGAGCGTTTTAAAAGGCATCGGCACACCTTGAAGATGCTTTCTTCGCTTCTGCCACTGGACATTCCCGCATCTGCCACTCTTCCCACTGCCAAGAAGTTTACTGACGTGTATACTCAAACATTATCTCAACTTCAGCATTGCAAGGGGAGTTAGCAGTATAGGCTGCGAAACGAAGGCGAAAGAAGCGATAAACGCTGAGCATGTCTACGATGCAAGTGGTTGCCAATTGCCCAGAGGTATTCTTCCCAAACGTGCACCATCTTCCAAAGCTTCCGCCAACTCTGCCGGTGAGCACAGCTGAAGCAGAACGCTTTTTTTTTCATCGCTGAGATGTCTAAAGTTGTACCTGAAAGCTACAACCACACATGAAAGATTCAACACATCCACCGTGAAATACTTGAACCTCAAGGTGTGTCGTCCGTCCGGAAGACATTCTTTCTGTTCATTAACGGAAGCGTAGTCGGCTTCAGTTGAATGTGTGTGCAATATCAACCATAGGCGCCAGCTCAATCAAGGGTGAAGGTTAATCGAAGTTAATCTTGGATTGAGATGTTCTGAATCACAGTAAACATAGTTGTTATTGATCAACTGATGGGGTTTAACATCTAACTTCAATGCCAAGGTAGAGAAGAATCAGGCTAGTGACCAGGCAGTAGGAGATTATGGCATCGCTACTACAATTGCCAGAGGGTAGCTAATAATAGAATTCGCAGAACGTGATAATTTAGAGATATTCAATACCTTGTACTGAAAACGAGGGAACCGTGAGTGGACATGGAAGAGTCCTAATGGGGAAAGTAAGAAGGAAATAGACTTTATACTGAGTGCACACCCAGGCATCGTGCAGGATGTGGAAGTGTTCGGCAAGGTACGGTGTGGTGAGCATAGAGTGGTACGGTCTCGAATTCACCTAGACATGAAGAAAGAACGACAGAAACTGATATGCTAGAAGCTAATAAATGAGCTAGCACTGAGAGGAAAAGTACAGGAATTCAGAGACTCGCTTCAGAACAGGTATCATCATCATCATCATCATCATCATCATCATCATCAGCCTGACTACGTCCACTGCAGGACAAAGGCCTCTCCCATGTTCCGCCAGTCAACTCGGCCCTGTACTTGCTGCTGCCAATTTATACCCGCAAACTTCTTAATGTCATCTACCCACCTAACCTTCTGTCTCCCCCTAAACCACTTGCCTCCTCTAGGAATCCAGTTAGTGCAATATTTTCAATGAGCTTGAAGTTATCACAATGGTGATAACCTGAAAGATTTCATTGCAGATGAGGAAGAAAAATCATCATAGCGATGAAAAATTAAACGGACAGATTTCCTTTGTACAGATCTGATTTTATCTACGTCACACATTTTGTATGGATTCCATACGCACGAAGCGTACTCTAATATAGGACGAAGCAGTGTTCTGTACATTAGCAATTTGGTGGATTTTGGAGATGTAGCAAACGTATGTATTAAGTAACCTAATTTTTTAATGCTTTAGATGTAGTGTAGTCTATGTGGTGTGACCATTGCATGTTGTGAGTGACATAACACCAAGATAACTGTATGTCTATACCCGGGGAACTGCGATGTTGTTGAAGGAGTATGCATGGTGCGATGGAAAATGGCTGTTCGCGAAAGACAAAACTACAGTTTTTTGGAAGTTTATGCGCATCTTCCAATCCGAGCACCATGAACAAAAATGTGAGAAAGAATCCTGAAGTATGATGTGATCACTAGGAGAAGTGATTACATGATAAAGTACACAGTCATCGGCGTAGAGACGAACTTGGGGCCTAATATTGCTGGCACGATCATTTATAAAAATTAAAAATAACAAAGAACCCAAAACAGAGCCTCGTGGGACACCAGATGTAACTTCAACGGCTGATAATGGCATCGATTTAAATGAGACGAATTGAGAGCGTGAGTTTAGAAAGCTTGCTATTCAGTCAACCGATTGCGGATTATTTAAAATTACCGCTAATTTACTCAGACGCTTGCTGTGAATAACGGTGGTGAACGCCTTTGAAATATCTATAAATAAGGCATCAATCTGATAACAAATGTCTAAAATACTCATAATATTATGTGAAAATTCCACAAGCTGCGTTATTGTGCTGAAGCCACGACGAAATCCGTGCTGTTTGCTGGTCAAAAGGTTATTTGCTTTAAGAAATTGAGTTATGTGTTTATGAATGATGTGTACGAGCAGCTTTCCGGAATTGGAAGCGAGTGATATGGGTCTATAATTTCAGATGAGCTGTCTGTCTCCTGACTTATGCAGAGGCAGGACCTTGGCTAACTTCTAGGAATCAGGGACTGTACTTGAAGACAAATATTTGTTAAAAATGATGGTCAAATAATGTGAGC
The DNA here is from genome assembly GCF_043290135.1 of Rhipicephalus microplus. Taxonomy (NCBI): domain Eukaryota; kingdom Metazoa; phylum Arthropoda; class Arachnida; order Ixodida; family Ixodidae; genus Rhipicephalus; species Rhipicephalus microplus. The sequence goes on from NC_134710.1 coordinate 227,550,917, forward strand.
ACCAGAGAGCGTACCGCACGAGAACGTTATTTGGAATATTATTTGGGCCAGTACACTTCTTCTTATCTAACTTAAGAATCGAGTTTAGGACACCATCAGTGCCAATTACCAGATCATCGACGGACAGCTCTGGTTTAAAACTTCTAAACAAAGGGAGGGCATTATTGTCATGCGCCAACTCGTACTGATTGAAAATAGATATTGGACGCATTAGCTATCTTAAAGGGATCTGAAACAGTCGTGCTATTTATAATAAAGGAAACTGTATTGGTTATAGTAAGGTTGACAGAAGACCAAAACTCGATGGTTAGATTGGTTAGGTTAGACCAGAATTTTCAAGGGTTAGATTTCAGTAAAGCAGGAAGTTCAGTTTGGTAATAAAAGTCCCTAGAACTTTCCTATTTTTTTACTCAGATCATCACAGTGGTGTTAAAGTGACTGATAACTTCAGGACTACCCGTCTTTTTCAAACGGCGCAGACGACGAACGCAACGTGAAGTTTGCAGCAAGCTGCAATTCATCCATAGAATCTGCTGATTTTTTTTTGTGTGTTTTGAGAGTAACAAATTGATCGACTTCGCCATATGCTCAAATGCGCTGACAAAAGTGTCAACATGACCATGACTACTTAGTGCTTGAAATGATGCAAAGTTGGAAGCAAGCATATCCGTGATAGAAGTGTCGTCTGTATGATTGAAGCAATGAAACTGCGTGATTTCCGGCTGCTGTTTATTTAGGCGAGATGGAAGCGATATGCGCACAGCTTTGTGGTCAGAAACGCCATCAATTACGTCTCATTGAAATGCAGTTTCAACTAAAAGTGAACTGAGGAAAACAAAGTCTAGGAGAACATTATCGCCAGTTGGAGATTGTACTATTTGAGTAAGCGAAAAAGAGAAGAGTTTTCTACAAATCGAAATTTCTTGTCCAGTACAACTTTTTGTTTGCCAATCAATACCCGGTGCATTGAAGTCCCCAATGAAGACAAATTCTGAGGTACCGAAGTCATGTTTGTGCATAAATGTGCTACGCTTTTGTAAATATTCCAAAGAGGAACCTGGTGCTCGATAGAATACGCCAACTAAATACCCTTTATTTAAACAGAGTTTGTACCAAGCAAATTCTACGGCTGGTGTATCGGGGAGCACAAAAAATTTTATGTCAGAGCGAATAAGTAGAGCTACACCAACACCTCTGTCACGTGATTGGTCATTGCGTACTGCTACGTAACCGGGTGGGGCGAATTCACAATCCAACACTCCATCATGTAGCCAGGTCTCCGTTATGGCCACTACAGGAGAGGGTGGCGGTAACAATGGCGAGTGAATGTACGAGTTTGTTAGCTATACTCCTGGCATTTAAATACACAATACTCATATTTTTATAGAAATTCCTGACAGTCAATGAGAACTTGTTTTAGTTTTTGAAGCAAGTGTGATTCTATAGCAGCACCAGTAAAAACACGTTTTAGGGAAATTGTACTATTGTCCCAGATGTAGCGCACGTAATCAATATAGGCATGATCATAACACAGCTTTACTCTGAATACTTTATCTCGATAACCGGTGGTTGCGTCCCACAGCTTCTTTCGTAAGGCGCGCACGTTCGGGGCTAATTCAGTTATGTACAGACCATGCAGACCCTTCAGTTTCGAAACATTTTTCATGACGCGCATCTTTTCTCTGTAATCAAAGATTTCCATTATGACTGGTCGTGATCTTCCTTCACGTGATCTGCCTATGCGATGACATAGCTCAATATCGGGGCATTGTGTCTAAAGACGCTTAGATAGCACTTGTGTTACAGCATTCAGCAAATAATCAGTATTTTCATCACGTGTTTGCGACAAGCCACGTAAAGTAATATTGTTTCGGCGTGAACGGTTTTCTAGGTCATTTGACTTTAAACTGAGCTTGGTGACAGATTCCATAAGTGACGTGATTTCAGAGTTAAGTTTTTCATTTGTCGCACCATAATGAGTTACAGCTGTGAAACATTCGAGTGCAGATACTCGCGTCTCAAGTGCCTAGAACCGTGACTGAAATGTTTCTTTGATATCAGCAATGTCGCTTGCAATTTTTTTAGCAGGATCTGTTTGAAACATAGGCCATGACTGCAGGAATTATGCCGCATACAGAGCTGTTTTTGTTTGTTTCACTACGATTTCATCGATTGTTGAAGCTCTCAAATGGTGAAATAACTTGGCAAAGTTCCTCATTTTCTGGCACTTGCTTTCTCTCGGTGGCAGTACATGTAATACTCAAAAAAAATTTGTGAAGGTAACGGATGGCCACCTATATCCCTGGAAGCAGTCTACTGGCATTTCGTGCTTTTTAACGCATTAGCTCCACGCTTGTGTACAAAACACCACTACACAGTAGAAAGCATCAGAGAACATTAGGCACTCAAGCTTTTAGTATTGGCTCCTGGCAAAAGATTCTTTCAAAAATCAACTTTCAGTGAGTCAAGAAAGCA